>NC_134484.1:467035439-467278079 GCF_040206685.1 Ascaphus truei
ACAGAATGGTTGGCGATGGTGCTGCCTTCCTAGGGTTACCATGCCGCTCTGCAACTCTGTGAATTACATGTGTAAAAGAACCCACGCGTTCCACTGAATTTATGTCTACCAGCTGCTAATATGTATCTATTTGCCTAATGGTGTTCACCACTAATATTTTATTTAACACACGATGACGTTGTATTTACTAAGAAAACACAATCAATTTACTTGACAGGTTAATCACAAAAAGAGGATAAAAATCACCCAAACCTTAAAAAAATAAATAAATACTAGTTTCTTTTTTAAGTGACTTTGATTCAAGCTGCTAAACACGCCCCTGCTATTAACTCACTGCATGGCACCCGCTGTCGTTGATAACGTTCAGATAAATAGGGGCCGCTGTAGGAACTTTTCGTACAGGTAAATATATCCCTTGTGCCCAGCTGTGCTGGAGATCCAGTTAGGAGAAAGCTGTAAGGGGTCTGGGACTTATTAGGTGCAATGCTACAGTATTATAGTCCTGTCTGGGATTTTGGCAATTATTGGACCCGGCTCTGGGGATCCTTCACTTTCTGAGATATTCATTTGTGAATCCGCTGCACGGGAATACTTTTTTAGGAGAACAATATGGCTGCCGGGATCAGACACCCCCCCCCCCCATGGCTACTAGAAATCTGCAGTGTTGTGTAGCGATGGTGTCGCGGTTTTCTATTGGTAACCAATTAATGGCAAATAAAGAAGTTAATAGTTTGGAAAGCAGGGGTCCCCGGAGCTGATTCAGGCATGTTACAGCTCAGGCGTGTTACAGCTCAGGCGTGTTACAGCTCAGGCGTGTTACAGCTCAGGCGTGTTACAGCTCAGGCGTGTGGCTGTAACCCTCGCACAATGCTCTGCAGACTAGCTGAGCAGCAGGGACTCGACCACAAAGATACGCCCGTTCCTCTGTTGCTCGACTGCTAAAACTCTGACACAGGCCCTCATTCTCTCCCGTCTTGATTACTGTAACCTCCTGCTGTCCGGCCTTCCTGCCTCTCACCTGTCTCCCCTACAATCTATCCTTAACGCTGTTGCCAGAATCACTCTACTCTTTCCTACATCTGTCTCAGCGTCTCCCCTCCTGAAATCCCTCTCCTGGCTTCCAATGAAATCCCGTATCTCACACTCCATTCTTCTCCTCACTTTTAAAGCTTTACACTCTTCTGCCCCTCCTTACATCTCAGCCCTAATTTCTCGTTATGCACCATCCAGACTCTTGCGTTCTTCTCAAGGATGTCTTCTTTCTACCCCCTTTGTATCTAAAGCCCTCTCCCGCCTTAAACCCTTTCTCACTGACTGCCCCACACCTCTGGAATGCCCTTCCCTCAGTACCCGACTAGCACCCTCTCTATCCACCTTTAAGACCCACCTTAAAACACACCTGCTTAAAGAAGCATATGAGTAGCTCTGTGAATAATACTATACACAGGATACATAAAGCTTGGCCCCCTGCAGACGCACTTACTAGAATTCCCTCCTACTGTCTCTGTACGTTCTCCCTACCTACCAATTAGACTGTAAGCTCTTCGGGGCAGGGACTCCTCTTCCTTAATGTTACTTTTATGTCTGAGGCACTTATTCCCATGTTCTGTTATTTGTATTATTTGTTATTTATATGATTGTCCCGTGTATGGCTGCTGTGAAGCGCTATGTACACTAATGGCGCTATATAAATAAAGACATACATACATACAATGCATTGCATGCCGCTCTGTCATTGCCGGATGTGCTGATGGGTGTCTCCCGCTCAGGTGGGATTCTCTGCTTCCTCCCCGGCTGGCAGGAAATCCGTGGGGTGCAGCAGAGGCTGGAGGAGCAGCTGGCAGGCCGGATGGGAAAGTACCAGATCTTACCAGGTGAGGGCGCCGCTCTGTAACGTGGGCACTGTTTCAGCCATGTGTTATGGGCAAGGCTGGGGAACGCAGACATCCTTAGTATTCCTTGGCCTCCACGTGTACAAACACAGGCATATGTATATTACCAAAATTAGGGTGTGTTACCACCCCCCTCTCTAGCTAGAAGCCCACTGAGAGATGCACTCCAGGGCTATTAAAACATCACATTTAATAAACTTAGATTAAAAGAGGTCTACACATAAGTAGTGATCGTAAATCGTGGAAATAATTGTGATGTGAATTAAAATAAATAGGCGTAGGTCTGGTGCTGGTGAAGCTGACTCTCAGGTGTATGGCCCTAAATAAACCTAATGTCGAATAATAAAATATTAGACAACTACTAGGATGTAATTGGCAATAGATCCACCTATAGAACCTAACTATATGTAGGGCAACTGGTCATAGCAATTGTGGCTACTTGGTATATGTTGGTTGTGATGTGCTGATTGTGTGATGAAATGTTAGCACTGACACAGCATACCTAGTAACCAACCAATGATTGCAAGATGTAGAGCAAGCCGCAAAGGTGTGATAACTACTGGCAACAAGGTAATCATATAGTGGGGGCTAAGCTAGATATAAACGCCATGCTAACCATGGCACAGCTCCAACCTCACTGCATCATTTTACTCCTAGCTGCTCATGATGATGGTCTACCGTGATGCTGGTCAGCTCAATACAATCCTTGGTTGGTGGTATGTGGATTGAACCTGTGTAGGATAACATCAACACACTAAGCACAATTGGCATAGGATTAGCAGATAATTGGTGTAATACACACAATATATAAGATGGAATTCAAAGCCAATATCAGTGCATTGTCAGCAAAGAAAACAAGCTTAATGGCAGTCACCTCTTCCCTAAAGTACACTAATGATATGAGTGACAAAGGTGGAAGTACAATATAGCTGTCACACAATGTTAGTGCAGCAAGGAAATGAATGCTGCTACTAGAGTCATAACCTAATGCAACACACACACACAACTATGTGATGGATTAAATGCACGGATAAATAACCTGATCGTGTCCTAGGGCATGTAGTTTGTCTGGATCTGGATGTAGTTCTCAGCTCTGCACACAATGAGTGCAGATAATATCCAGCACACCTGCATACATATAGCACGTGCATATGTACCCTGTGTGAGCTAAGCACCGTGACATCCGAAGCATGGATTTGGGAGATCCCTCATTTCTTCTCCGGGGGGTCGGAGGTGGGCATGCTGGAGCTATGGTGCAGGGTGCATGGTCCTACTTCTATCCTTAATAAGGGACGGGTGCTGCACACGCCCGTATTCCAGTGACGGGGTCGTGGGTTTTATTTCCGTATCATACGCACCCGTACCACGGGTCACTAACACGTACAGGTCTACACCGCCCGTGACAAGTTGTGATGTGTGTTGTGAACACCGTCCCTTATGTGTGATTGTTAGGTGTTTGGCATTGGGAGCCGTGTTCTGCATGAGCTGCAGTTGTGTAAAAGTGATAAAATGTGCGTGCTGATCGCTACCGCGTTGTCATTTGTTCCTAACGGCTGCTTCCCTTTGCCTGGGAAGAGATCAGCTTCGTTTTAACCAGGTGGGACTAACATGTTCTGCAGCAGAGGGAAGTGAGTCGGTAGGGGCAGTAAAATGAAAAAGGCGGGTAGGAGTAGAACAGGGTTGTGTCGGTCAGGAGAAGCAGAAGCCTCTGGGGTTAGTAATGAATCCCGATGCAGTTCAGCTTCTTTAATGTCTTCACCCTTTAGAGGAGCCCCTGGAAGTCCTCACACGTTATGTGCCGCTGGATCACACGTGTTTCTGCTCCCCTCGCAGTTCACTCCAACATTCCAATGATGGACCAACAGAGCATCTTCCACCGGCCGCCGGCGGGGGTCCGCAAGATCGTCCTGGCGACCAACATCGCCGAGACGTCCGTCACCATCGATGACATCGTGCACGTGGTGGACAGCGGGATGCAGAAGGAGCAGCGCTATGACCTGAAGACAAAGGTACTGATCTGTATCCTGCCGAGAAGCGCGAAGAGGAGGCGCAGCGAAGACACGTGTACTCCCCATCCCTTTATCTCACTGCGTGTCCCTAGGACACACGTGAATATAACACGCGTGTCACGTGGTATCCTGCGGATATTGCACTCCCGGTCCCTTTATCTCACTGCTCCTCCCTAGGACACGCGTGAATATAACACGCGTGTCTCGCTGTATCCTTATTAATAATAAAGGACATTGGCTCATATTCTGTGTAGCGCGCGAGAGCGCCGTGTATATGATCACGCCGAAACGCGCCCGCACGTCGCAGAATACGGGACATTTGCCTTTGCAGGTCTCTGACGCGTCACTTCATTATAAGCCTCTGTGTATTATTCAGTCTGTTTCAGGGCCATGTGGTCACCGTCCCGTAACCTCTGTTTATAAAGCAGTGGCCCTTATTTGGCAGCTGGCAGCCTCTCGCAGACACGATTACACCAACAAAGGCAGCGGTGCTGTTTACACCAAGGTCTTCCCAGGGTGTGTTACAGACCAGCGACGCAGAACTGGCGGCTAAACAAGTCCATAGAATTCGATTTATTTTTTCCGGCGATCACCGCGTGATGTCAGCGGCACGTGAGCGGTTCAGCCAATGAGGGCGACCCGCTCGCGGCCACGCCCCCCCAGTCGCCCTCTCTTGTCTCCTGCACTATAAGCAGGAAACGCTATTACAACGGCGACGGATGCCGTCGCCAGGACTATAAGCGCAGCCTTACAGGACAGCCCCCCCCCACCCCCCGTAGGGCCGCAGGGCCCTGACGCCAGTGACCTGTATAAGGGATCACATCCGGGTAATTGACGCCTTTTTAACCAAAATCTGACCGCTAGAACTAGTTTTAAAATCAATCAAGTGGATATGTAAGACCTGTGAGAGCTGAGGCGGGAGGGGAGGGATTTCCTCTGGCTGCTCCCATGTCCCGAGTGCTAAAGAGGGAGAATCCTTGCTCTGCCCCCTCCCCTTCCCCCATTTTTTTTTGATTACACCTGCTTAGAATGAGATGGTTCCTCCACTGGTAGCATAGATAGAAAAAGACATTGGTGTTACCGGGTCATTTCAAACATCATCTTGTGGTTACAATTCCACCGTGCTGGGCACTGAGCATAAATCTCTTCATCAACAACACCCAGGTCTCTTGTGGGGTCAGTCTCTTACCCAGGTCTCTTGTGGGTCAGTCTCCTACCCAGGTCTCTTGTGGGGTCAGTCTCTCACCCAGGTCTCTTGTGGGGTCAGGCTCATACCCAAGTCTCTTGTGGGGTCACTCTCTTACCCAAGTCTCTTGTGGGGTCACTCTCTTACCCAGGTCTCTTGTGGGGTCAGTCTCTTACCCAGGTCTCTTGTGGGGTCACTCTCTTACCCAAGTCTCTTGTGGAGTCAGTCTCTTACCCAGGTCTCTTGTGGGTTCTGTCTCTTACCCAGGTCTCTTGTGGGGTCACTCTCTTACCCAGGTCTCTTGTGGGGTCACTCTCTTACCCAAGTCTCTTGTGGGGTCTGTCTCTCACCCAGGTCTCTTGTGGGGTCAGTCTCTCACCCAAGTCTCTTGTGGGGTCAGTCTCTCACCCAGGTCTCTTGTGGGGTCAGTCTCTCACCCAGGTCTCTTGTGGGGTCAGTCTCTCACCCAGGTCTCTTGTGTGGTCAGTCTCTCACCCAGGTCTCTTGTGGGGTCAGTCTCTCACCCAGGTCTCTTGTGGGGTAGTCTCTCACCCAGGTCTCTTGTGGGGTCAGTCTCTCACCCTGGTCTCTTGTGGGGTTTGTCTCTTATCCCATATAGTATATACGTTTGTCAGATGGGTTCTGTGTATCCATGCTTCTGTGGCTCCATGTTGTAGTTCCGCGTCTCGAGACAGTGTTTACCTGATGCTTTAGATAATCACACAAGTGAAGACTTCCCCCCGGGATAGCGCTCCAGTGAAACCTTCAAATGTGAAGAGACCAAGTTCAGTAAAAAAGTTACAATTTATTTAAAAAAAACACGTAAAACACTGAGACGTCCTATGCGTTTCTCACCCGCCGACGCGCTTCTCACCCACCGACGCGTTTCTCACCCTTCGATGCTTTCTCGACGAGTGAATAATTGCTGCTGGAGTTACAATATATCTACTAACAATTCAAACCAATTGAAAACAGCTGTTAAGGTGAATTTAACCCTTTCATTACATTTTTATTCCTAGCCCTGCATCCTCTAACTCCCTTGAACAAAACCAGATAATGGACAAGGATAGAATTATTCCAGCAAACTCAATTGTATACATCCAATGTCTACTGTTAATCATTAATAAAAAATACCCAATGCTCATTTTCTTTTAATAATTAAATAATCAAATACAAAAAACTATATAATAATTATATTGTAAATATCTTATTGGAACTTTTGTTGTGTGGTTTTTATTTGATTCATTAATGTCATATATTTTAAATTTTTTATTCATAAAGTTATCATTAAAATTAATTAAATGCTTAAAAGGTCTGGTCTTTTATTATAATTCAAAAATCCTATTCAAATATTAAATGTATTGTTTTTAGTTTGTATGTGAATTGGACCTATGTGCTATATTTACAGTAAGTTGTAATACAATCAGCTGTGTGTCTGCCTCCCGTATTCATAACTTTGTAAGCCTTACCGTACTACCGATAATTAAATAGCCTCTCTTGGGACTGAGTCACCTGTGCTGAAGCGGGGATATCCTTAACACCTAACCTGATGGTGTCCCTTGAGGACTTGCCACCCCTGTACTAGTAAGTCCCACGTATATTTCGGGACACCCACATCGCAATGCATATCTCCCGTATTGTGTGGCGACATTAATACAGTATCTCATGCTATCACCCTTTTGCATAGTGTCACATCATCTTTGTTGGCATAGATACAAATTTAGCATTTACCATAAAAACCACATGTTCGTGGACCTTTCTTTTGTACATTTCTCAAACAACTAGGGGAGATTTATGTACAGCTATTGTGTGTGTGCTTGTGACATTACTACCTCTCACTACTCGTGATTTGTTTCAACTCCGGGTCAAGTGTCATTATTTCCCAATGCTGTTTAAGGATCAATATAATTCGCGCAGCTTGTTTGTTTCGCTTTGCAATTAACAAGATCATAATGATCCGGTTTCCAAGCATGTGTCTACTTGTACAGAAGATAACAAACTCCGACATGTTTCTTCCTGGGGTGTTGAGCATATTACCCCTTTGACTGGTGGTGGAGATAGAATTAAGGCTGGGGCCATGGTACCGCAGACCGTGCGGACCCTGAGCGAACAGACTGCCATAAGGCAGTGTTCGCGTCCATGCGGCGTGCGTGCGCGCTGAAGCGGGAGGGGGCGCGCGTTGCACAAGAAATCCGTTCAAACCGATTTCTTGGCACGGCAGGCTGGTCATGCGAGCGGTTAGCCCAACGAGGGGGAACCAGCTCCATGACGTCACTGGCACACCCCTAGACACGCCCACAGACGGCGCGCGTACCATGGCCGAAAAACGCACCTGCTTCATGCGGGTGACGTCACGGCCGCGCACGCATCCGCACGGGCGAAGGCACCATGGCCCAGCCTTAGGTTATATCAAAGAGAAGCCTACTGGATTTGTACCCTGAGGTCCTTGGTCCCTTGGGGGCTATATTCAGAGTGGGATCTCAAGCACTTCTTATGAGAATGGTGGTGCTGTTATGTCATTATCAGTAATACTGATAGTAGTACTACTAGCTAAGGCTGACAGAGCTATGAGTATGGGAGGCAGACACACAGCTGGTTGTATTACAACTCAATGCAAATATAGGACATAGGACCAAAGTGTACACTATTCACATAGAAAGTGAAAACAATACATTGCATTTTTGAATAGGATTTTTGAATTCTAATAAAAGACTGTTTAAGCATTTAATTAATTATAGTGATAATTTTATAAATAAAATATTTAAGATATATGACATTAATAAATCAAATAAATACCACACCACACAACAAATGCTCCAATAAGATATTCACAATACAATTGTTAAATAGATAGTTTTTTGTATTTGCTTATTTCATTTAATCATTAAAAGAAAATGATCATTGGTATTTTATTGATTAATGATTAACAGTAGATATTGTATATATGCAAATGAGTTTGTTGGCATGATTCTATCCTTGTTAATTTATCTGTTATGTTCAGGGGAATTAGAGGATTCCTTGCTACGAATTAAAATGTAATTAAAGGGTTAAATTCACTTTAACAGCTGTTTTTAATAAGTTTAAATTGTTAGTACATATTGTTACTCCGGCAGTGATTATTCATACTTCGTGAAAGCATCGAAGGGTGAGAAACGCGTAGGGATGAGAAACGCGTAGGAGGTCTCCGTGTTCGTCGTGTTGTTTAAATTAATTGTACAATCGTAGGTAAAAGATTACTCCTTGCTCAGCTTATAAAAGTAGTATCTGTAATGTATGAGGTGCATTAACAGGTTATGCAATAGTATATATCCAAGAACGGGCTATTCTCTAAGTAGCATTTCACGGTTAATCTGAATACTTGCCCACTATACTGAATTAAGGTCTCCTGTTGGCTTGTCTTACCTACAAACGATCAACTCATTACTGACGAGTAGTGGAAAGCTCGACAGTGGCGAGAGTATGTGAACAGACCAGGCGAGGGACGCAAGACCAGCCAAAGGATCGGCACCGACTTCGCAGGACCTCCAGGCAGGCAGTATCCACGGGGTTTAACAGAAACCCTACGCGTTTCATCCGGGTACAACCGGACTTCTTCAGGGGTGTACCAGATCCTTTGCCTGGTGTTGCGTTCCTCGCCTGGTCTGTTCACATACTCGCCGCCATTGTTGAGCTTCCACTACTCGTAGCCGCAGACACTGATAGGCGGAGAAACTTCTGTGACGTCAGACGCCATCCCTGAATGCGGAAGTGAGAGCCAGGGAAGACACACCACCCTATCTACCATACAGCGCACCGGCACCTCAGACTACAGGGCCCAGAGTGGTCAATCTGCTTGTTTTTATTCGGGAGCATGTGAGTGGATCTGAGCTCCTTGGCTCTAGAATTGTTCTATAAAACTGTGTTACGCTATATTTCTCTTTTCTTCTCTTTTATAATCTGAGATTTCCAGCATCATCCATCTCTTTGATTCCTGCCTGACCATCCATTACACCTAAGAGGAGTTCTTGCACTTTCTGTGTTGGGCGTTCAATATGAGCTTATAGGGGCCCTGTATGTTTCACTTTCTGTGTCCCCCCAATGCTATCTTGAGGAATTGTGTAATCCCTCACACCAGCAGCATCTCCTCATGGTGATATCCATTTACTTAATTTGTCACTAATCACATTGTCACTGTATATTTGGGTTTGCGCTTCTAAACTTCCTTTTAAGGCTGGTAAGTAACAATGGATGAACAGGTGTATGGTAATATATGTATTGGTAAACACACACACAACATATACAAGAACTTGCATGTAAAATAGTAAAAATGTGCTTCACTGGTGCAGGTGAGATAGAAGTCCAAGGTGGTAAATCAATAGGACCGTGGTGCCCCAGGCCCATGGACTGCCTCCTCGCAGCACCCGGAGACCTCAGGAAACCACACGATAAGGCACAGCTGATTCAGCTGACACTTCTTGCTACACCTCAGCCTTACAGACACGCCGTGCCACCTGCCCAGCGTGTAAGGATACAGAGTACCTGCCTCGCTGCCTTCCTCCCTGCCACCGCCGCGTGTATGTGATGTCAATCGCAGTTGCGCATGCGCATACAAGTGGGTGAGGGGAGCACCCACTTGAGACATATGCAGCAAGGAAGCCGATGGGATGGAAAATGTATTTGTTCAAACACCAATAGAATTCCCTGTGGAACATGTATAGATATCTATATATAGATATCTATATAACACACACACACACACACATCGACGTCCAACTTGCATACTGTACATATTCAATAATCAGGAGAACTCCAAGGCTGAAGTCGGTCGTACTTAAGCATTCCCCACAAAAGTTTATTGAACTCGCTATTTATTCTGTGGCCTTCCATTACTTCCTTTTTATCTTAATCACTTAATTTCGTTGACGACACCTTTTTAAAGTAAAATAAATACATTCTGTGTGTGTGTATATATAGAAAGTCAGCAAACTCCGTTCTATTAGAAAAAGGTGATGTTATTACACTATATTCGGATCGACGTTTCACTCCCCAGCTCGCTCAGTGTGTTTCAATATATAACCAGTGTGTGAGTTCTCTTTATACCCCCAGTTATATACCTACTGACTCATTGCATACACTCTGACCCCTTCTTGTAGGTTTCGTGCCTGGAGACCACCTGGGTGTCCAAATCCAATGTAACCCAGAGGCGGGGGCGAGCCGGGCGCTGCCAACCGGGCAACTCCTACCATCTCTTCACCCGTGAGCAGCACCAGGCCATGCCCACCTTTCAGGTGCCAGAGCTCCTGCGGACGCCACTGGAGAACCTGGTGGTCCAGGCGAAGATACACATGCCGGAGATGACGGTAAGATGAGTGGGGGAGGCTTGGGAAGGACCTCTTCATCGGCGTGTCTTTTTAAGATCCACGTCTTGTTGTTCCTGTGGCTTGTAATCAGCATTATCCTGCGTTCCTCAGTCATTGTTCCTGACGCCCAGGCTACCGTTTCTCCGATAGTAGGAATGGAAAAGCTTGGGCTATTCCGTGCTTTTGTGACATATGTAAATATGTATGTTTTATTGATTCATTTTTTGAGGGGCTGCATACTTAAACTTGCAATCTATATATATATATGTGTGTGTGTGTGTGTGTGTGTGTGTGTATGTATGTATGTATGTATGTATGTATGTATGTATGTCTTTATTTGTATAGCGCCATAAAATGTACATAGCGCTTCACAGTAGTAATACATGTCATATAAATAACAAATATAAATAACAGATCATGGGAATAAGTGCTTCAGACATACTGTAAAAGTAACATTAAGGAAGAGGCGTCCCTGCCCCGAGGAGCTTACAATCTAATTGGTAGGTAGGGAGAACGTACAGAGACAGTAGGAGGGAATACTAGTAAGTGCGTCTGCAGGGGGCCAAGCTTTGTGTCATGTGTCCATGATTATCCAGTGCTACTCATATGCTTCTTTAAGCAGATGTGTCTTAAGGTGGGTCTTAAAGGTGGATAGCGAGGGGGCTAGTCGGGTATTGAGGGGAAGGGCATTCCAGAGGTGCGGGGCAGTCAGTGAGAAAGGTTTAAGGCGGGAGAGAGCTTTAGATACAAAGGGGGTAGAAAGAAGACATCCTTGAGAAGAACGCAAGAGTCGTGATGGTGCATAGCGAGAAATTAGGGCTGAGATGTAATGAGGGGCAGAAGAATGTAAAGCTTTAAAAGTGAGCAGTAGAATTGAGTGTGAGATACGCAATTTAATCGGAAGCCAGGAGAGGGATTTCAGCAGGGGAGACGCTGAGACAGATTTAGGAAAGAGTAGAGTGATTCTGGCAGCAGTGTTTAGGATAGATTGTAGGGGAGACAGGTGAGAGGTAGGAAGGCCGGACAGCAGGAGGTTGCAGTAATCGAGACGTGAGAGAATGAGGGCCTGAGTCAGAGTTTTGGCAGTTGAGTAACAGAGGAAAGGGCGTATCTTTGTGATATTGCGGAGGAAAAAGCGACAAGTTTTAGAAACGTTTTGAATATGAGAGGAGAATGAGAGAGAGGAATCAAGTGTGACCCCTAGGCAGCGTGCTTGGGCTACTGGGTGAATGATCGTATTTCCAATAGCAATGTGGAAGGATGTAGTAGGGCCACGTTTGGGAGGTGGTATAAGGAGCTCTCTTTTTGCCATGTTAAGTTTCAGTCGGCGGATGGCCATCCAGGATGATATTCCAGAGAGGCATTCAGAAACTTTGGTCTGTATAGCAGGTGTAAGGTCAGGGGTTGAAAGGTAAATTTGTGTGTCGTCAGCATAGAGGTGATATTTAAACCCAAAAGATGTGATTAGGTCACCTAGAGAGAGTGTGTAGAGAGAAAAGAGAAGGGGTCCCAGGACAGAGCCCTGGGGTACCCCCACAGAGAGATCAATAGAGGAGGAGGAGGTGTTAGCAAAAGAGACACTGAAGGTACGATGGGAGAGGTAAGAGGAGATCCAGGATAAAGCTTTGTTCCGAATACCAAGAGTATGGAGAATGTGAAGGAGAAGAGGGTGGTCCACGGTGTCGAATGCTGCAGAGAGGTCGAGTAATATGAGCAGAGTGTAATGACCTCTGTCTTTGGCAGCATGGAGGTCGTCAGTTATTTTAGTGAGGGCTGTTTCAGTAGAGTGAGCAGTGCGGAAGCCAGATTGTAGAGGGTCTAGGAGAGAATAGGTGTTGAGAAAGTGTAGCAATCGAGAGAATACAAGACGTTCAAGGAGTTTGGAGGCAAAAGGCAGGAGGGAGACAGGTCGATAGTTAGAAGGACAGGTAGGGTCAAGCTTGCTGTTTTTGAGTAATGGTATAACGGTTGCATGCTTGAAGGATGAGGGAAAGGTACCAGAGTAGAGGGAAGAGTTAAAGATCTGTGTGAGCATAGGGATTATAGAAGGAGCAAGAGGTTTTAGGAGATGGGAGGGAATGGGATCAAGAGGGCAAGTGGTAGAGGGAGAAGAGGAGATCAGCAGTGATACATCCTCCTCCGAGATAGCAGAAAAAGAGTCAAGAAAGACAGGAGGAGAGTTGGGAAGCATTGTGGGATGGGAGGAGGCAACAGATGGGATGTTCTGCCGTATGGACTCCACCTTTTTCTTAAAAAAGTCAGCAAAGTCCTGAGGTGAGATGGAGGAAGAAGAGGAGGCAGCTGAGGGTGGTCTGAGTAGAGAGTCAAAGACAGAAAAGAGACGGCGTGGGTTAGACTTGTGTGTGTTGATTAGTGATGAAAAGTAGGTTTGTTTAGCCTGAAAGAGGGCAGAGTTGAAACAGGATAGCATAAATTTGTAGTGAATGAAGTCTGCGAGCGTATGAGATTTCCTCCAGAGGCGTTCAGAGGAACGAGTGGAGGAACGCAGCATGCGTGTGTGGGAGTTTAGCCAGGGTCTGGGGTTAGAAGGGCGAGGACGGCAGAGAGAAAGTGGGGCATGAAGATCAAGAGAGGAAGATAAGGCAGAGTTGTAGTTCCTGACCAGGTTGTCAGGGTCTGAAGCAGAACTGAGAGAGGAGAGGGAGGAGCGTAAAGTGGAATCAAGAGCTGGTAGGTTAGTAGAGCGCAGGTTTCTGCAAAAACGAGGGCGAGATGGAGATGGAGATGGAGATGGAGAGAAGCGAGAGAGAGAAAATGAGATGAGGTGATGGTCGGAGAGAGGAAAAGGGGAAATGGAGAAGTCGGAGAGAGAGAAGTTTTTAGTGAGTGTGTGTGTGTGTGTGTGTGTATATTAGTTCATTATTAAAAATTAGTAACATGTACACTCTTCTTTCTTCTAATATTTATCCAGGTTCTCAGTATGGAGGTGCAGCTGAAACCTGAAGGAGAGAGAATGGAAACATCGTGCGATCCTATTTATTAAATAAATAAGCATGGTTATAACCGTGGAAAGCACCTTGCATATAATATGTGCACATCTGTATTCCTTTAGCAATGCGCAGGAACGATGTGTCAGGGATGCGGGGAGATGTGTGGCTGAGCTACGGTGTGTCTGTTCAGTTCAGGAAATGTCCGGCAGGTGTCACTGCGCCAACGCGTTTCGCCTAATGCCTCATCAGCGTTTATCAGCCGAGTCCTTAAGGTGGATGTATACGCGTTTGGACAGCGACACCTCCTGGACACATTTCTTGAATTGAACAGACTGAGACACCGAAGCTCAGCCGCAATGGATGCCTGGGACGTGCCGTGGAGAAGCACGCATGGCAGTGCAACCTGAAGGCGAAGTCGCATCCCCGCGTAACCCGAGACCTTGTTTCCGGCACTTACCGAAAGGGCTACAGATTGACAGATGTATGCAAGTGTTACATTCTTATTTATTTAATACATGGGATAGCACGATGTTTCCATTCTCTGTCCCCTGGTTAGAGCTGCATCTCCATACTGAGAACCACCTGGAGAAATATTAGCAGAAAGAAGAGCTAATGAAAACTACTAACAGCAACCAGCGAGCTGTCATTTTGTGAGTGTTTGTTACTATTTTTTTTAAAGTTTTTGAATAATTCTCCTATATTTCCCGGAGTTCCTTGCTTTTTTTTTTTTTCTCTCTTTGTTTCCCATGCGTCCCCAGGACTGTTAATTTGTTACATCGTGCTATGTACTGACCCGGTCTTCTCCCTCCCGGTTTGCAGGCGGTGGAATTCTTATCGCAAGCGCTGGAGAGCCCGGACGCCCGAGCTATCGCCGACGCGGTGCGGCTGCTGCAGGAGATCCGTAAGTGCAGAGAACACCCAGCCAAGCTGGGGAGCTGCCTTCCTAGTAACCCTGTAACCAGAGGAACGGCACGAAAGCACCTACAGCAGAGGTGGCCAACGCCGGTCCTCAAGGGCCACCAACAGGTCAGGTGTCAAGGATATCTCTGCTTCAGCTCCACTGAGCCACCTGTGCTGAAGCAGGGGTATCCTTGAAACTTGACCTGTTAGTGTCTCTTGAGGATGGGCGTTGCTCCCCCCTAACACACCAGAGCTGGTCTTCCTAACTGTTTAAGTCTCTAAGCGATCAATCAAAGTCCAAATGTGCATTTTATATACTAATGACCTTTTAGTTCACATCAAGAACTGTTCTGTTTGACAGTACTATTGATCTAAACGGTCGGCATTAAAGTTGTATTCAGGCTGCTTTATAACTGATCACATCGGCTTCGGAGTGGTTGCAGCACTTTGTGTTGTAGTGGTGCGTGCTCTTTATTCTGCGTTCTCTGTCGCAGTTACCCTTTCCTGCTTATATTCTCAATGCTTTTAAACATCTCTTCCATTAGGACACCTGTTGTGGTTGAATAGAGAAACGGCTTCACTGTATTGGTGACAAGTTTCTCCACCAATCAGGGCGTCCCGTTCCTGAATGTCCAGCAAATGACAAACCCTTTAGTAGCAGCGATGAAAGGCTTCGTGTTCTATATAGAAGGGGACATTCCGATTGGTTAACGCCCCAAACTTTGTTCATGTTAACCGAAGCTCTGCAAGACCAGTAGAGCTCCAGAAACTCAGCACAAGTACAGATATCACCGTATGGCTGAGTGAAGACGAATGGCTTACTTAAAAAACCAAACGCGTTTCTTTACGTGTAGTGAGACACCCGCAAACGCCTCTTTCTTGCAAAGCGGAAGTATTTGTGGTATTGGAGATACACGGCAAACAGTCATTCTTGCAGTTGCTTTTTAGATCGTAGACGTGCGTTTCTATCTTGTAGTGTAACAGGCAGCGTTAAACATGGCGACAACTAGCGCGCGCATCAAAAGTTAGCAAAAAGCCAATATTAAACCAAAAAGTGGCATCATGTTTTATCCACACATTATACGAGATTTTACTCTCCAATCTCATGCTCTGTAGGACCACCACATCACCCCAAGACCAACATACACTGTCACTCATTGGGTTACCTCATCATCCCAGGACCACCACACATGGTCACTCATTGGGTTACCTTATCATCCTAGGACCTCCACACATGGTCACTCATTAGGTTAGCTCATCACCCCAGGACCACCACACATGGTCACTCATTGGGTTAGCCGATCACCATACACTGTCACTCATTGGGTTACCCAATTACCCCATCACCACCATACACTGTCACTCATTGGGTTACCTCATCACCCCAGGATCATCGTACACATTCACTTATTGGGTTACCACCTGATCACTCCATTCACCATACACTATTACTCATTGGTTAACCAATCAACCCAGGGGCACCATCCACATTCATTGGGCTACCCTATCACCCCATGTGTTGTACATACCGTACACCGTAGCATTCCACCGTTATCTTTGTATAGAATCCATATTAAAGTGATTTACTCGGTCCTACACTGGTCAGTTGAAGAGACAGTGATTGGATTTCTCTTGTCCCTTATATAGGAGTGCTGGATAGCCAAGAGGCCCTGACCTTACTGGGGCAGCGAATCGCCAACATCGCTACTGACCCCAGCCTGGCCAAGACTATCGTCCTTGCTTCCATATTCCGCTGCCTCCACCCCCTGCTTGTGATCGTGGCTTGTCTGACTAGGGACCCGTTCCAGGGTGGGATGCAGAACAGAGCTGAGGTCAACAAGGTGAGTGAGACTCGCCTAATGTCTTGTGCTCATATGATAGTTGAAGAAAAAAGGGCACTCACTCGACCCGTCAGAAACGCCCCGAGGGCACATCCATCACGGTAATGGTGCAATCAATAGCAAATATTTGTCCGGAGGGGAAAAGGAGGCAGTCCAGAGGGCTTGTGTAAAATCAGAAAATTCTTTAATGGAAAAGGATTGACGTTTCGGTCCCCAACTAGGACCTTTGTCAAGATGTTCTTTGCCAAAAGTCTCAGTTTGGGACCGAAATGTCAATCCTTTTTCATGAAAGAATGTTGTAATTTTCTACAAGCCCTCTGGATGGCCTCCTTTTCTCCTCTGGAAGGACAAATATTTGCTATTGTGCTCATATGAAACAGGTGTTTGGGCTGCAAAGGTAGGTGAATAAATGTCTGCACAATGTCAGTAAGTGGCAGACATGGGAAACCGGAACACGTGTCGAGGGCCTGGGAGGCAAAACAAACTAGGGCAATAATGAACCAAAAATCTGCACGTGATGGGGCTTGCACTCATGCAGATAAATACTGTACATATTACCTGCGCGCCTCCCCATGTGAAGTATGCGGCTGGTAAAAGGATCGGCCTTACATATATGGAAAATAAAGAACAAGGCTGGCGGCTTAAATCATGTTTTGATCAAAAGATGCGACCAAAAGCCTCCTTTATTACAGACTTAGGTTCTAAATGTGAACATGTCACTCGTATATTTTATCCCAATGTGTTAGGCAGGCGCTGTTCTTTGTTTTCCACTCATGCAATTATACAGAGGCTCAGACTTTGTAGGTGTGTATATAATATGCACTTGCCAAGCACACACTCATACACACAACTCTCACACTCGCGCTCACACACATTGATACACACACAGCAGCCTGACACACACACACACACCCCTAGCCAGCCAGCCAGTTGACTCAGAAACACACACACTGATACACAGAGCAGCATGACACAAACACACACACACAGCCTGCTGACTCAGAAACATACATACACTGATACACAGAGCAGCCTGACACACACACACACAGCCTGACAAACACAGCCTGCTGACTCAGAAACACAGAAACACACACACACAGCCTGCTGACTCAGAAACACAGTGATACACAGAGCAGCCTGGCATACACACACACACACACACACACAGCCTGCTGACTCAGAAACACAGTGATACACAGAGCAGCCTGGCATACACACACACACACACACACACCCACAGCCTGCTGACTCAGAAACACAGTGATACACAGAGCAGCCTGGCATACATACACACACACACAGCCTGCTGACTCAGAAACACAGTGTATACACTGATACACAGAGCAGCCAGGCACACACACACACACAGCCAGCTGACTCGGAAACACACACACACACTGATACACAGAGCAGCATGACACAAACACACACACACACACAGCCTGCTGACTCAGAAACATACATACACTGATGCACAGAGCAGCCAGACACACACACACACAGCCTGCTGACTCAGAAACATAGAAACACACACACACACACACTACCTGCTGACTCAGAAACACAGTGATACACAGAGCAGCCTGACACACACACACACACACACACACACACACACACACACACACACACACACACACACACAGCCTGCTGACTCAGAAACACAGTGTATACACTGATACACAGAGCAGCCTGACTGCATGTTCAGTGTATCACTCACCCATGATTATGTGAGAATTAGCCAGTCTGGGCGTGAGGGTGCATGTGATGCTGGCACCCACTAGGAATAATAATACCCTGATTAAAGCCATTTTGAATGTTTAGAAATGTCCCTGTTAAAGTGAATATGATTAGGATCTATTGCTTCATGTTACAAAAATCAACCCGGCGGGTGTTGCAGACACCTCTATACTCCCAGACAAATAGTTTGGTTTGAAGTCCTTTAACATTGAGTGACCATGCACCATGCACCATGCACCATGCAGCACCGCAACACCGCAACACCGCAGCCGGGTCACAGCGCGTGCGCTTTGTGCCTCTGTATTTCCCCAGGCGAAGGCAGCCCTGAGCGGGGAGGCGTGCAGTGACCACATGGGGTTTGTGCGCGCCGTGCAGGGCTGGGAGGAGGTCCTGAGGCAGAAGAACGGCAGCGCCCGAGAGCACTTCCTGCAGAGTAACATGCTGTCCGGAGCCAGCCTGCGCTTCATCCACGGTAAGAGGCCCGGGCCGAGCCGACCATCATAGCGCCCGTTTCACCGGCAACTTGTTCGTTGTTGAATTATTCAATTAGATTGTTAGCTCTTCCCCCATCGCAAGTGGCTGAACTGTGATGTGCGCAGATACACAGAGTATTATTTACTTTAACGCGCCTACCTTTCATGTACGCTCTTACAGTCCACTTTCTTTTTACGGACATCGATTTCATTTGGGAAGCTCTTGCCCCGCCTTGCCCCCCGCTTCCCCGAAATCTAGGTTAATCAGGTCATTCCATGTCTCGCACACCGCGCCATCTGCAGCCAAACCGCGTCAAACGTTAAAACTACAAATGTGACGATTCGTCTAGTCAGACGCCCGACCACTTCTTCTGTCACCGTTGTCACGGCCGGTCCACGTAACTGCCACCGAAAGTGTCTTGTATTCTATTTTATGCCCCAAAAATACTTTCCCAATATTGTTGGCAACTTGAGACACCCCCCTCCCCCCCCCCCCCGGTCTTGCAAACCCCAGGGACTTAACACTCTTGCTGCTGCGCTGTCCCCTCCGGCAGGGAAAAGGTTAACCCCAGACGCTGCGCGGCGACTCCCAGGAAGTAGACGTGCCAGCCACGTGCAGTAAGTCCCTCCCCCCCCCACCCCGAGTGTGCCGGTTCATGCCATTTCTCTGGCCGCAGGTCTCATCATGCAGTTTTCATCCAACGTTTATGAGGCGTTCCTGGTGTCCGAGCAAAACGCCTGCAGTTCCCGGGGCTCCCTGTGCAACCAGTTCAGCCACGAGGAGGAGCTGGTGAAAAGCGTGCTGCTGGCAGGACTGTACCCCAACCTCATCCAGGTGAGGAGCAGAGAGACGCAGGGCGCGGGGATTCCAGCACGGGCTTATCGCTTGGGAAACACGTGTTCACTTCGCAGCGGAGGCGAGCTCGCCTTTCTTTGTATGATGTACTCTGTCATTGTTCGATTTTATGGGGATATAACAAGATGGCTTCCGTCTCATGTACGGGAAGTAATGGTTGGTTCTCAGTACGGAGTAATAACCACCTTACTGGTGCGACGTGCAGCAATACAAAGCCGGAACGTGGGTCAGTGGCCACGGGAATACCTGGTGTGGGTGTTCACTCTAGGAATATGTGTGTGTGATGTAGCCAGGCTTGCTGTCCCGGGAGCCTCCGCCGTAAATGCCGCGGCTTCCTATGGGGGCCCATACTTCCGAACGGACCCCCCGCAGAGAGACTTCTGTGCCACGAAATGCTCCCGTCAGTGTTCCGTGGCTTGCCCAGGCACAGCGAACAATGTGTGTGTGTGTGTGTGTGTGTGTGTGTGTGTGTGTGTGTGTGTGTGTGTGTGTGTGTATATATATATATATATAATCAAAAAATAAATAGATGATACCGTTCTGTGGCTAACGAAATGCTTTTATTTGTGCGAGCTTTCGAGATACACTGATCTCTTCTTCCGGCGATGTTACAATGAATGAAGCAAGGATTACTTAAAAACAGTGTCTCTTGGAATGTTATCTGTGCTGGTCCTTCCCCCGATGTGGATGTGTTTTATGGCTAGAGGTGTCAAAGGGTTACTGAAAGCAAGTGAAGAAAGAGTGTGTGTGTGTGTGTGTATCAGTGTGAATAAGAATGAATGGAGAGCCCACAGTATAAACAGTGCTCTACACAAGGTGTGTGTGGAGTGAGAGGGGATATAAATGGTGTGGGTGGGTGTGGAAATGTGAGAGTTTGTAGCACAACTAAAAGTGTGTGTGGATACTATGTGGTCCCTATTGGTGTATAGGGATGGAAAATAAGGAGTATTGGTATGTGTGAGAGACAGCTGTGTGTGCATACATATAGCACAGTATGTACAGACATGGCCTTTAGCGCTCATGGGAAGAGAGTTCGCTAGTGTCAGTAATGACTCATAAAATTTCGATCTCTATTTAGGCCACTGCTAAGTGTCCCGAACAGTTGCATAAATTTGTATTCATGCAACCGTCTCTCTTTCGGGGTTTTAAGATTACCTTTGAGTACGGCAACCCTCAGATCGTTCATCTTATGGCCAGAGTCAGAGAAATGTTCGCCAACAGGACTGTCTCTTGTTCCGCGTGTGATGCTGTGGCGATGCAGGTTCATTCTCTTGTTTAGCCCCTGTCCTGTCTCACCTATGTAGTAGCAGCCCCCTGGGCATTTCATGCACATGATGAGGTACACGACATTGCTGGAGGAACAGGTGAACCCTCCTCTGATTTTGTATTCCCGATTCTTGTGTGGTATTTGTATTGTGTCCGCTGTGTAGAGCATTGCGCAGGTTTTGCATCTTGTGTCCTGGCATGGTTTTGTCCCGCATTCAGTTGTACTGCTGAATACTTTACTCCTCACCATAATATTCTTGAGATTATGGGGTTGTCTGTATGATAATAAGGGTGCTTCAGGGAAGACCCGTTGCAGTCTTGTATCTTCCTGGAGGATGGGTTGTAGTTTCCTGGCGATCTTGCGTAGGGCTCCTAGGTGTGGGTTATATGTGACCACCAAAGGTACCCTGTCGCTTGTCTCCTTCTGTTTGTATTCAAGGAGATCACTTCTTGGTATTCTGGTGGCTTTGTGAATTTGCTGGTCTACAATTCTGTGGTTATATCCACGGTTTATAAAGTCTGATCTCAAGGCTTTAATCCGCTGGTCTCTGTCTGCTGTGTCGGAGCATATCCGGTTGTATCGTATGGCTTGACTGTAGATGATTGCATGTTTGGTGTGTGTCGGGTGGAAGCTGGTGTCCCTCAAATAGCTGGCTCTGTCTGTAGGTTTGCGGTATACAGAAGTCTGTATTTGGTTGTTCTTTATAGTAATGGTGGTGTCTAGAAAATGTACTTCATCCGGGGAATGGGTGAGTTTGAGGTTGATGGTCGGGTGGAAAGTATTGAAGTTGTCATAGAAATGTAGGAGGTCCTGTTCGCCGGAGGTCCAGATCAGGAGGATGTCATCGATGTAGCGAAGGTATGTAAGGGGTTTCATGTGACAGGTGGACAGAAAGTCACTTTCCAGTTTTGCGCAGAACAGATTGGCATACTGTGGCGCCATCCGAGTACCCATAGCGGTCCCGGTTGTCTGGAGGTATGTGTCATTTCCAAATGTGAAATAGTTATGGGTCAGAATAAATTCAATGCATTTAGTCACTGTCTCTGTGAGTGGCTCCTGCGGTCCCAGAAAGTATCTGCAGGCTGAAATCCCATCCTCGTGGGGGATGTTTGTATAAAGTGACTCTACATCCATAGTTGCTAGTAGTGTTCCTGTAGGGAGGGGGCCAATGGCATTCAGTTTGTTTAGCAGGTCGGTGGTATCCTGGATATAGCTGGGTGTGTTCCTGACAAGTAGTTTTAGAATGCCCTCCACCCAGCCAGAAATATTCTCAGTTAGTGTGCCAGATCCAGAGATAATAGGCCGCCCAGGGTTACCCTCTTTGTGAATTTTAGGGAGCATGTAGAATGTGCCAGGTTTTGGGTTAGCTGGTATCAGGTCCAGAATTTGTTCTCTTGTGTGGATCGGGAGTGTTTTAATGATCCTGTTGAGTTCTCGCATGTATTTTTTAGTTGGATCCTCCTGCAGTTGGGTGTAGTACTTTGAATCAGAGAGTTGCCTGTGTGCTTCCCGCAGGTAGTCTGTGGTGTTCATTATGACCACTGCTCCTCCCTTGTCCGCAGGTTTGATTGTTATGTTGTGGTTGGCCTTTAGCGATTCTATGGCTCTCCTCTCCATCAGTGTCAGATTATATGTTTGTTTCCATACTTTGTCCATGATGGTGGTTTTGGCGCTGTGTCTGAAGCTTTCAATGTACCGGTCCAATGTGGGGTTGCGCCCAGTTTGTGGGATCCAGTTGGATTTTTGCTTCTCCCTGCTCATGTGCAGTGGCTCTCCTTCTGCAGTGTTGGCATAATCTTGGTTGTGTCTGTCATGGAAGAACTCCTTAAGACGCAGCCTTCTGAAGTATTCTTCTAGGTCACTGCACAGCTCAATCTTGTCCATAGGCTTGGTAGGGCAGAATGTGAGACCCTTTGATAATACTGAGGACTCTGCTTGATTAGGTGTGTAATCTGAGAGGTTAACAGTGCAGTCCTGCTGTTGGTGACTGTCAATGTTTGTATTATTAGTTGTTGTGCTGGCTGCTGCAGAGTATCTCATTCTTAGCCTCAGTCTGTGCAGTTTTAAACGCTTGTCACGGGAGACGCGCTTAATAACACATTTATATTTCGTGGGTCCTGATTGAGCAGAACAGGTTGAGCAAAATAAACTGAGATTTATTCCCTTGATAGGCAAACACACGACAACTGCAGAATAAACTTAATAATTACACTCACGGGTAGAGAAACAGAGGATAATGTCCAGAAAGGTGCCAAAAAAACCCAGAAGATTGTTCTTTAAAATGTAGTCCATTTGCAAATTGCCAAATAAATAGCCCCAGTCCAATCCTTCTGTGAATGGGCAAAGTCTTTTCTGGTTCTCTGGGATTTGCTGGAATCCCCAGGGCTAACGAATATATATATATATATATATATATAATAGATAGATATATCTATATCTATCTCAAAAAGAAAAAAAGAATCATGACTTATATGATGATATTTGAGGATCTGAATATATATTACAAAAAAAACAATGTGTCCTTTTTCAAGCCCGTATGACTGTAATCTGTAATGTCCGTCTTTGCAGCTTTGTTTGTGAATGTATTATATATGTTGCAAAGACTCATTTCACCAGGAGGAGAGTGTCTCACACTGAGGATTTCTGGAACGGAGCGCCTGGCTTCTGCAAATCCCCTCCGTGAGGCACCCAATGATCACATAAGATGCAGGTTACACCAGTCAGTATTAGCTGATTGATTGACACTGGGACACAATGTGACATTGTAAAGATGCTCATTTGATGCCCATGGCCAACAGCTCAAGCCAATCAAAGTGCTCCGTTCCTGAGCTATGTGCGAGAGGGTCTGTGAGCTGTGCGGGGGGCAGCATTCTAACGTCATATGAATGCTGCAGATTGGGTAATGTCAATTAGGGGGTTTTAGCCGCAGATTCAGTTATTTATTGCAATGTTGTCCCAATGATGTCATCAAGTTATGATGTCATCATAAATTCATTGAATATCCAAAAAAGAGACAGACGATCACAATAATGGCGTAGTACGTCTAAAACGAGATTAGTTTCTTGTAGGTTGCTCCTGATTTTGCTCTCAATGTATTCCTGGTGGTTTTTACGCGTGTTCCCAGATCACACTGGTATCCGTGGCTCTCCCCAGAGAATCCTTATAGACATGAGCGCAGAAATCTAGTGCAATCTGCCTGTTCCTCATGGCATATGTCACTTCTAGATCTCCTCACTCGGTTCTGTTTCTTTCAACTTCAGCTTTGATAGAGGAAATAGTGACGTATCATCATTAACTGTTCTCGTCTGTCGGGGGCAGAGCACCAATTCCTCAGTGTTGGTATATATACAAGAGAGGGGCGATAATAGTGTCAAATCCTCAAAATATTTAAGGCCACCTATAAAATCAAATATTGCACTCCCAAATTTTCCATTTGTTGAAAGATTTTTTCTCAACCCCATATCATGACGGGGGTGGGTGCCCCGGGGGTGGGTGCTGGAAGAAGTGTCAGTTGGGGCCCGCTTGGCGTCTTTATCTCCGCGTCTAAGTTCCGCCTCACCCCGGATGTTGTCACGGACCTTTCCAACGTTGCACCTAACTCTTCCCTACTGCAGCTAGCATGTCGACTAACTCCGGAGGAAGCGACCAGTGGCTAGTCGCGAAACGCGTAGGGTGGAGTTACTTGACGTGCTTTTTGCAGCAGCGAAGAGTTTGGTCTTTCTCGGATATGCCACGGATTTATGACGTCATAATCACTGTGTGACCTCATTATTGGGACAACGTTGTGGCACCTTTGCAATAAATAACGGGATCCGCGTCTCAGAAAACCTTCCTTCTAAAGAGGATTCCTTCACCCAGATCCGAGAGGTGTGTGGGTGACCTGCGCAGCACTTTAGTACTCACATAAGAGCATGGATTTATATATAGAAATGCACCATTGTGTGAGCTTTTTATATTGTATATTTGTGTCTGTTATATTAATGTGCGTACGTTGCACGGGGCAATTACTGTTACGTAGCGCTGAATATCTCACTCTACATACAATGTAAATGCGCTTCATCTCTCTCCTCTTCCTTCTTCCCAGGTGAGACGAGGACAGGTGGTCAAGGGGAAGTTTAAGCCTAATGGCCTTGTCTATAAGACTAGAGGTGGAAATGTGCTCCTACACAAGACCACAATTAACAGGCGAGTATTGATTGGCATGTACACAGTAATCTATAACCTTGGTTTTCTGCCATTGGGAATTCATCTTTTATTGTTTGTTTTACTTCCCTTTGGCGGCGAAGCTCACAGATTGTGTATTGGGGCCGGGTAATGGTGCCGTCGGCCATTAATAGCCGCTGACCCCCTAACGCCAGCACCTGAATCTCTTTAACCACCGCACAGATTCCCGAACAGATACACACACTCACTAATATACACACAGACGCACTGTATCAGTGTTAATGTGTGTACGGTGTATACATCACACAGGCACGCACACAGACCCACATACTGCTGACATTGTAAGCCTGTGTATTTTTGCTTATATGGGTGATAGACATTATCACACACACCTGTAGTACTGCATGATAAACACACACCTGTAGTACTGCATGTATAAACACATACACCTGTAGTACTGCATGATACACACACCTGTGGTACTGCATGATACACACACACCTGTAATACAGCATGATAAATACACACACACACCTGTAGTACTGCATGATAAACACACACACACACACACACATACACCTGTAGTACTGCATGATAAACACACACACCTGTAGTAGTACTGCATGATAAATGCACCCACACACATCTGTAGTAGTACTGCATGATAAATACACATACACCTGTAGTAGTACTGCATGATAAATACACACACCTGTAGTACTGCATGATAAATACACACACCTGTAGTACTGCATGATAAACACACAGACCTGTAGTACTGCATGATAAACACACACACACACACATATACACATGTAGTACTGCATAATACACACACACCTGTAGTACTGCATGATACACACACACCTGTAGTACTGCATGATAAATACACACACACACATACACCTGTAGTACTGCATGATACACACACACATGTAGTACTGCATGATAAACACACACACACCTGTAGTAGTACTGCATGATAAATACACACACACCTGTAGTACAGCATGATACACACACACACCTGTAGTACTACATGATAAACACACACACACCTGTAGTACTACATAATACACACACATCTGTAGTACTGCATGATAAACACACACACACACACACACACACACACACACACACACACACACACACACACACACACACACACACACACACACACACACACACACCTGTAGTACTGCATGATTGACACACACCTGTAGTGCTGCATGATAAACACACACACATACACCTGTAGTACTGCATGATACACACACCTGTAGTACTGCATGATACACACACACCTGTAGTACTACATGATAAACACACACACACATATACACCTGTAGTACTACATGATACACACACACCTGTAGTACTGCATGATAAACACACACACACACACACACACACACACACACACACCTGTAGTACTGCATGATAGACACACACCTGTAGTGCTGCATGATAAACACACACACATACACCTGTAGTACTGCATGATACACACACCTGTAGTACTGCATGATAAACACACACATACACCTGTAGTACTGCATGATACACACACCTGTAGTACTGCATGATAAACACACACATACACCTGTAGTACTGCATGATACACACACCTGTAGTACTGCATGATAAACACACACATACACCTGTAGTACTGCATGATACACACACCTGTAGTACTGCATGATAAACACACACATACACCTGTAGTACTGCATGATGCACACACACATACACCTGTAGTACTGCATGATACACACACCTGTAGTACTGCATGATACACACACCTGTAGTACTGCATGATAAACACACACATACACCTGTAGTACTGCATGATACACACACCTGTAGTACTGCATGATAAACACACACATACACCTGTAGTACTGCATGATACACACACCTGTAGTACTGCATGATAAACACACACATACACCTGTAGTACTGCATGATGCACACACACATACACCTGTAGTACTGCATGATACACACACCTGTAGTAGTACCGCATGATTAATAGACCTGTAGTTATATATACGGTTATCCTTACCTAGGAATAGCGCCCCCTGTTGCTCCCGCGGCACCCTGATCTCAGGCCGCGTAGTGACGCAGTGCTGGTATTTCGCTCTGTGTAACGTCTCCTCTGGTTTCAGGGAGGAGCAGAGTTACCGCAGCCCCTGGCTCACTTATTTCATGGCCGTGAAGTCCAGCGGCAGCGTGTTTGTACGTGACAGCTCCATGGTGCACCCCCTGGCCGCCTTATTAATGGCCGACAGCTCTGTCCATATGATCGGTGAGTATCCGTGCTTCCTAACTAGTGTACGGAGACATATATGTGTGTGTGTTAGAGAGTATTTACATACAAATAGTGAGCAGCACGCACTGGACTTTAAAATGAAGAAAGCATTTTATTTGCCAAGGGCAAAGTGCGCATTACAATCCCCTCCAGTGTACGCCCCGGCAACCGCAGGCGGCCGAAGCTAACGCCGGAACTGAATGTGCCGTGGGGTTAAATATCAAACAGAGTGACTAATGATACAGAACCGCTGTGTCCCCATAATCCGGATCAGACCAAACGCAGAGAGGCCCGATATTGATTATGGGAACACACGGTGGTTCTGGGTAATTGTGTTGTTCTTTGGTCACAGGGCACATTCGCTTGTGGTGTTTGTGTTGCACGCCTAGTAACTGGTCGCTGGTGCACGGTGGGGTGTTTAGCGAGCCGGTATTTCCCAGGGTGTACACTAGAGGGCAGATTATATTCATTACATGGAGAAATCGCTTCTTGTACAGCTTGGCTGCGGTTACAAACATACAATGTGCCGGCAGATAAGAGACCCTTGTCCGTCCCCCTCCCCCAGTCTCCCCATTTTCCTACCTGCTGTACAACCTCAGAGCCCATGTACTCCGCGGCTTCCTATCATATTCAGGATTTACCTCATGTCTATCCCAAGCGGGGTTGAATTTCCCAGACTGCATTAGCCCCGCTCCCTACCACCTCTACTGGGTCGCTATTCCACGAATCCACCACCCGTATCGTGAAGAAGTACTTCCTTACATTTCCCCATGGCCGGTCACCCCCCAGTGTCACAGTGTCACCCCCCAGTGTCACCCCCCAGTGACCTCTTGTTCCAGCGCGTATCTCTTTGGGTTATACGTCCCTCCTACACCTTGTTGAATCCCTGTGTATACTGGAAAGTTTCTATCACACCCCCTGTCCCTCCTCTCCTCTAAGCTGCATATATGAAGGTCCTTGAGCCTTTCCTGATGAGTCTTTGCTGGAGGCCATGCAGCATGTTATGTAGCCCCCATTGGAATGAGCGAGTGTTATCCTCTCTGATTCAGTTGCAGGTGTCTGTGATTAAGGCATAAAAACCTGAGCTGAATCTGCCCCGGGGAGGGCTCTTTCCACGCAGCTGCGAAAATATCTGCCTATGACAAGCCTGTCACTAGATAGATAGAAATACACGAGATGGATAATGTGTGTGTTGAAGTAGACTGTCGGTGTAATGACAACACGTTCACAGTACTCGCAGCCCCCATCTCACTGCCCAAACCCCATCTCACTGCCCACCCCCCATCTCACTGCCCACCTCCCATCTCACTGCCCAACTCCCGCTGCCCATCTCACTGCCCACCCCCCATCTCACTGCCCACCCCCCATCTCACTGCCCACCTCCCATCTCACTGCCCACCTCCCATCTCACTGCCCACCTCCCATCTCACTGCCCACCTCCCATCTCACTGCCCACCTCCCATCTCACTGCCCACCTCCCGCTGCCCATCTCACTGCCCACCTCCCATCTCACTGCCCACCTCCCATCTCACTGCCCACCTCCCGCTGCCCATCTCACTGCCCACCTCCCATCTCACTGGCCAGCTCCCGTTGCCCATCTCACTGCCCACCTCCCATCTCACTGCCCACCTCCCATCTCACTGCCCAGCTCCCACTGCCCATCTCACTGCCCACCTCCCGCTGCCCATCTCACTGCCCACCTCCCATCTCACTGCCCACCTCCCATCTCACTGCCCACCTCCCCGCTGCCCATCTCACTGCCCAGCTCCCGCTGCCCATCTCACTGCCTACCTCCCATCTCACTGCCCAGCTCCCGCTGCCCATCTCACTGCCCACCTCCCGCTGCCCATCTCACTGCCCACCTCCCATCTCACTGCCCACCTCCCCGCTGCCCATCTCACTGCCCAGCTCCCGCTGCCCATCTCACTGCCCACCTCCCGCTGCCCATCTCACTGCCCACCTCCCCGCTGCCCATCTCACTGCCCTAACTTGTAATTTGCAGAGTCCGGGCAGCAGATGATCGTCACCCTGTCTGACTCTGACCTCCTGAGGCTGAAGAGCGACTCTCGCACCCTCAGGCTGCTCAGCGACTTCCGCCTGGCCCTGTCCCGGATGGTGGAGAGGAGCCTGCGCCAGGAGCTGCCGGCCATGTCTCCCCACGTGCAGGAAGAACACACCCAGCTCCTTTCTCTTCTGGTGGAGCTTCTGAACCGCACGGCTCACACCTTCAGGGACGCCGCCCAGAGCCTGCCCGAGGAATGAGGACGCACTGAGACTTCCCCACTTGTACAAAGCTTCACCCCCGATGTATTTAAATAAAGAGATATTTATGCTCCTGGGATCTCTCTCTCCTTCTTGTCTGGCCTGGCAGCCAGTGCGCCCGTCTGTACTGAACGGGCTGGGGTTCCCTAGCACAGACATTTCTTCCTGCACCCTTTCATTGCTAATGATTTGGAGGAGCGCCATGCCAAATTAATGCTACGTGCACAAGTATTTGTAACTTTTTTCAAGAATATACAAAATCAGCCCTTAGTATTACTGTGCTTGTTGACACAAAAGTGTTGGGCTGCATGAGAGCCCGGCTGTGTTATTAATGCGCACTGCGTTGTATGTGGGTAGAGCTGAGCATTAGGCTTGGTCCTCGCATTAGGCTTTGGCTGCACGCGCCGCCAGCCTCGCAGACGCGCATGCAGCGGGGCCGTAGCCTTAGAGAGCTGGCTGAAGTGAGGTCTGGCATGTTTCAGGGACCACTGCTACGGTTTGGGTCTCTGGGAGCACAGCTGGTCCTGGCCCCACCGCTAGTTATCAGTGGGGCCACAGCACCTCATCATTTACTTAGAACGCGTCCGCACATTGCTCAGCTCTACCTGGCAGCAGAGAGAGGATCTCGTGGGAGTCTGGGTTATATGCAAATAGAAAAATCAGGTGGTTAATGTTCCTAGGTGCGCGCCAGCCTCAATTCCACACGTGGCAGTGGGAGGGCCGGTCTTACGGCTGGAGGGGTGGGAGCTTTACAACACGTGGCAGTGGGAGGGCCGATCTTACGGCTGGAGGGGTGGGAGCTTTACAACACGTGGCAGTGGGAGGGCCGATCTTACGGCTGGAGGGGTGGGAGCTTTACAACACGTGGCAGTGGGAGGGCCGATCTTACGGCTGGAGGGGTGGGAGCTTTACAACACGTGGCAGTGGGAGGGCCGATCTTACGGCTGGAGGGGTGGGAGCTTTACAACACGTGGCAGTGGGAGGGCCGATCTTACGGCTGGAGGGGTGGGAGCTTTACAACACGTGTCCTTTATTTCCGTTCCTAACTCGCACACCATTTAAAAAAAAAAACAACGTTTTTTTTAATGCTTCCACAAGAATCTCTGCGTAGCGCTTGTGAAATGAGTAGGAAAAGGGCCGCTGTAATAACGCCGAGTTGGATAAATGTCATTTCTACCATATTTCTTTATTTAAAGCTGAATTGCCTATTGTAATTTAGATATAAAATAATTTGCTTAGGTTCTGTCACCTTTTTGCATAGAAAACGCACGTCTGCGTGTGCTGTAGATGTAACCCCTCTTTGGTGGCTCTCGGATGTCTGATTTGCTGCGGTGGGGGCCTGACTCCAGATAGATAACAAAGGGCCACGCGTGGCCTGCGGTCAGGCGGCGGGAGGACAATGCAGGCACGGTATACGGATGGTACAACGGGTTTACTGTACCCCTAATAACCTGGCCAACCTGCGACCCTCCGCATATACAATAAAATACAGTTACCATAAAGCCGCGCACATATAAGTCTGCGTCCGTGGTGCGTTAGTCACCCAATCCTGGGTATGTTGGCTTGTGATGGTGACGGGGCACCGCGGGAGCTCTTTGTGCACTAACTGTTGCAGGCCTGAACTTCGCTAAGGATGCTTCGGTACCACTGCTTTGTAGCCGTTGAGTAACGCCTCCAACAGATCTCAAACTCTTGATCACACCCTCCCCTTCCTCTCCCTCTTTCCCCAACCCTCCCAACTCCCCTCCTCCCTTCTCTTCCCCCCCCCTCCCTAATGCCCTCCCCCCCTTCCTCCTCCCCCTCCTCCCCCTCCCATTACTCCCCCTTCTTCCCCTGTATGGATTAACGAGGTATTTTGTCACATAATTTGTGTAATGAGTATGCAGTTAAATACTATGGGGGTCATGCACTAAGCAGTGATAAGTGGGTTTTCTGGGTGCTATGCACAAAGCAGTGAAAAGTGCTTTTAAGTGAGATAACTGCCTTTATAGCGTGATACTGCCTGTTGTGAGATTCACAAAGCAGTGATAACAGTGCCGTATCGTGCTATAATGGCTACTTAAAAGCACTTATCACTGCTTTGTGAATCTCACAGCAGGCTGTATCACGCTATAATGGCATTTATCTCACTTAAAAGCACTTATCACTGCTTAGTGCATGACCCCCTATATGTTGGACCGCTGTACTTTACCCTAAGAGGATTCTGGGTAAGAAGAAAGACGGTTTGTTTGAGACTTGGCCAGTATGAGCCAGCACAGGATGGGTTAATGTTGCAAGAGGCAGGATGGAAGAGCGAATTCAGCTGTTCATTATCTTTACTAACGACCTTGCCAGAGACTGAGAAACACATAATGCAGTACAGATACTCAACCCATAGATCCCACACACGGTCCAGGAAAAAAAAAACCCATTATGTATGAGAAATGAAAGCAGAAACGGTTACAGAAGATAAGGGGCATTGGTGAGCTGTGTGTGTCCGTGTCCGTGTCCGTGTGTGAGAATGTGACTGTCATTGTGCCACTGCTTTTCTGTGTAGCCCTTGGCTACTAAAATCCTTTGCCCTAGGTGCTGTGTTTATTATCATCTAGCAGTTCTAGGGTTAAGTCTCTTGCACACGGGCCTCCATGTGAGATGGCTAACCAGAGAGACACGAAGTAGCCAGGTGCAAGAGCCTGGCAGTTGAAGTCACATGTAAGGGGGGGTGGGCTGACTAGGCCTGTGATGGGGTGGGAGGATGAAACTGGCTACTTGACTCGTACCGGCGCTGTGCTCATAAGAAACTGTTTCTACTACGAACAGCCGCACTATGTGCCGATGTTTGTAGCTCTATGATGAAACCTGAATCCATTCAATAAAGGGGCATTCCGTAACCAAAAACCTTTAGTCTCTTTAAGGCAGCAGGTGTATTTTTAAAGTTTATAGTATGTACGGCCCGAAGGATATTTTTCTTATATAGTGCTTCAGGTTACAGAGGGTACACATTCCCTTCCCATACTGCTCTCTTCCTGATGCCTGGAGAAAGCACCATGCTGGTGGATTTATCCACGGCCCTGCAGGGATTCAGGATTGTGCCACGCTCTGGCAGTGTCTGTCTGACATTTGGTGCGGTGATATAATACGTATTGTTCCATCTCCCTTATTAGAAATGTGCTTTTATTTTACTGTCCAGCAAGTGTGTTCCTATACCAGCACTACGAGCCCAAGCGCTGTTCTGTTCATATACCCAAAAATCAGTGTTATCTCAGGCTGGCCCTTTCAGCATGGCAGCCTTCTCCACCATGTACCATATATTCCTAAAGGGAAGCGCACACACCCCTCCCCCCTGTGCTGTGTTACCTGGGTGGCTTACAGGAGGCCTGATCCTCCGCCGCTGAGAGCCTGGGGTGATCACAATTGTTGGTACACAGCGCCTCCACCCGAGATCCTAATGTAGTAGGATTACCCTTCACAGGACCCAATAGTCAGTAAACACACACCGCGTATATAGCAACAAATTTACTAACATGTAACAGACAACACTATAACCATAAGGCCATACCCACGTAGTACCTCCACAGTGTAAGCCCACCACCTCGTCCACTCCCCACTGAGGTTCCCCCACAGTCATGAGGGTCCCCATGGCACCTAACCATCCGGTGTCCAGAAGACAGGCCCACCCCAAAGTGTGTGAATAGTAGCGCTACTCCTTGGTATGGCTGTTGGTGCACGCAGATGCGATACCTTCCTTGTCTCGGGCCAGTCCAGGCCAAACTGTAGCGTGGATCTGTCAGCCAGCGGAGTGATCCCACGACATGATCCCGCTGCTCCTTCCACGAATTTGTCCGACTCTAAGGGAGCTCCCGTTGGAGTGTGTCCCTTTAGGTGACCTCATGGTCTGGTTCCAGACCACAGGCCGCTGCTATCAATGATATAGCAGCACTACCAGCAAACTAAAGGGAGTGCCCTTAATGGAAAGGGCCTTCCCTACACATGCACTGGTACCTACTGTGAGTCGGGGATTAGCTGGGGCCTACTGGGGAAAGCTGGCCTAGTCCCAGGGCACCTGGGACCCTACCTCTCTCCTCTGCATCCTGCTCCCGACTGGCGTGGTCCCAGATTCGCGTCAAACCTCACGGCTCCCTTTCCGTGGCTCAGGGAGTTCTATTGACTGAACCTGCCCATGTGATGATGCAGCCCCGAGGCGAATGGGACGTGTAGTCCCTAGGTATCCTCTACGGAGCCTATGTAATGGCCGCTACTCACGCCCGTACTGCACATGCACATGTTCTACTGCGCCTGCGCAACATTCAAGATGGCGGCACTCTGGACCAGCATCCCGATCGCCACTCAGCTCCCACCCCAGCGCTCCCTGCACCTGGGCGTCTGCAACCGTTCCCCCACCCCCAGGGCATAAAGGTAAGGGGGACCTGGCTACATATATCTGTAGAAAGTAGTAATATTCAGCATAAATACAAAAGAGCACAGTCCATTTTAAAAATGGGGGAAAATATATTCAGGGGGTCTGCGTATGGCTATGATCCCATATATAAAACATTGAAGAGGTTTGTTCCCCCTAGTAGCAAGTATTTTATTGAAGTCGTCAGCAAATGTATTCTGGACACAACTCTGTATGTGGCATAATTGCAGCTGTTATCTCTGGGAGGTGAATCTGCTCCAACTTGCACAGAGTTTATAAAACAAGTAAATTATTGTCAATTGTTGACAGGGCCTCCAAGGGATGTTAATACATCTGTCAAAATCAAAACTGCAGCAGTATAGGTGATGTGTGTATATAAACAGATACTCCGTTACAGTCAGCTTCATTGACTAATCCCCAGACCGCTAGAGGGACCTGTAACACATTGCATTTTCATAGGAAATTTGGGATAAATAATGGTATTTTAGGGATCAATAGCAATAACCATCATGAATTCTCCAAGACATTTCTTATAACTCCCCTCTGAGACTTTCTCTTGCTGCAATTTTTTCTGTGAACTGCCAATGGGACTTGAGGGACATGGCAAAGATATTAGCAACCACCTATGAAGTGGATACATCCAGTTGAGATCCCAATGTTCGGACCACCAAGCCATACAACATTCTCGGCCATTATTGTGCTACATTACCCGGCTTATTTATTGCAACTCTTAGGATGAGTGCTCATTTGCATCTCGTTACCCAGATGTGCTGGCAGCAGTGGAAGCATTGTATGGCTTGGGATAGGCAGGTTTGTGGACTGGTCTGCAGCATGCGCTTAGCATTGCTTTATAGTGGAGTGTTTGTCACGGTTGTGTACCAGGTTAAGAAGAAATACCATTTCCCTATAGAAAAGAACAAATAATTTGTCCAGCTTTGCTCGTTCTGATCTGTGCCCTAACAATAAGGACAATTCTGCAGTGCCCGACGTACGCTTCACCCCCACTACGGCACTTCATATGGGGGGGAGGGGGGAGAGGGGAGGCGTACAGGAGCAGGCCTGGGAACCCAATAGTGTGCACTCGCCTATAAATTACCATTACCCTAGTGCACGACATTTATCCATTTGGAAGAGCGGGTGGAGCTCGTGTTCTATATCAAACACAAATAGTGATATAGGTTTTAACCAATAATATGCAAATAAATGTAACGTTTTACTACTGTCGTGTGTAAAGTGAATTTCTGAGGCGCTTTACTGATTATGCTCTTAATTTCTCATGTCACTTTATTCACAGCATTGCACCCACTAAATTATCACCAACATTATTTGTTTGCATATTTGCACCACAGAAGAAAGGGGTCTGATTATGGGAAGGCCTTAATTGATCAACTCCCATTGTTTCCCTTTTTTCTGTATATTATTAGGCTCAAGTTTATTCTGAACACATTTGTAAACATGGTAACCTAAAATACAGGTTATCTTTTCTTATTCTGGTCTTTCCTACTGTAAATGGTTCTTAGACAGGGAGGTGGTGTGAATAAATTATACTAGATTAGGATGGTGTCAAACAAGATTGCCTCCCATTTAAAAAAAAGTCTCCTTTCCATCAAAACATGATCTTAAATGACTGTTAAATATTAGATGTATTTTTATAACCTCATTTAGCCCTTTAGACATTACTTTAATTTCTTATGACTAGCAGTAAAAATATATTTTATCATTGTTGGTTTAAAAAAAAAAAAAAAAAAATCTTATTTAGCCAAAATCACTGCATCCCCAGGATAACTGTAGCATTAATAACAGTCTGATCTATTAACCTGCCACCCAGTAACATAGTAGGTATTTTGTGTCCAGTTCTTTGGAATTATCTAGAAGTTCAAAGGCCTACATTGGAAAAGCCATTAAACATCTTAGACGTGAAAGATTAAAATGTGTGGCAGGATGTTACATGGCTGACTGCCTTAGTCCCAATAAGTGTAACACCATTTCAAGTCCCAAATCCAATAAGCAAAAATCAGAATGCATCAGCGGTCAACATCTAGAAGCTTTTATTTCAACCTTTTACAATATAGAAATTCACTACGTCGAAAAAGGAAATATTGCTATGAAGACGCGAGTCTCGTTACAGTCCAAAGAAAACAAAACAGAAGGCAGAAACCGTAAGGAAACCCTCACCAGGGCTTCTGTGTCAGCAGCATCTGAAACATTCAACATCCCTCCCACCCCAACGCTCAGGACTCGTCACATCCAAACAGGACTTCACATTCCCCAGGTTTAAAACTGCATCCTGTCATTAAACTCCACTGCACCTACCTCTACTATTAATCTATACACCTCAATGTGAGCAGGACATCAAAAGGGGTTTAAGCAACCTACCAGAGGGAGCATCACAGTCCTCCTTCAGTACCAACTACTAGTAACAGATCCAAAAGGGTCCGGTTTTCAGCCACTGCGGAGAACTGGGTGGGAATCTCCAGAAGAGGAAACTTTCACTTCCTACAGGATTGCTACAGTAACCCCATCGCTGGCAGGGACGGCAATGCATTGTAAGGTTTTGCTGGCCTCTGGCGGGACAGGAATAAAAGGACAAGTCTGATAAAGGTGCAGCCCCACATGGGACCAGAGGGAATTAATGGCACGGGTCAGCTACGTTTAAAAGGGTTAGAAAACAAAAACGAGTAGTATGAAGGTTGGAACAAATTTACTCTTTTCCAGTATTTTACGGCAGGGGTGCTCAGTCCTCAAGCCACACCCCAACAGGTCAGATTTTCAGGATATTCCAGCTTCAGCACAGGTAGCTGTCTTTAACGGAGCCTCTGAACCACCTGTGCTGGAGCTGGGATATCCTGAAAACCTGACTTGTTGGGGCGGTGGGGGTGGTTGAGGATTGGAGTTGAGGCCCCTCCCACCCCCCCTGTATTAAAGTAATTATTTCCAGGTAATTACATTTAGGGACAACCGTTTATGGCCATAGTAACCCATAAGGCACTATATAGAGATAAAGGCCATATGATAAGGGACATTGCAAATATAACGCGAGTCATCCCCACCTAAAACTTTAGGTTACAAAAACCAGGCCAATGTTTCCAGAATAGTTTAACAATACTGGTCTATTTGGGCAGGACCTCAATGGCCTCAATTCAGTCTGGTCATACATGGGACTGCGCTGTTATGTATAAAAAAAAAATAATGATGTGAAAGTGGTGAAATATAAAAGGTATTTTAGAAGACACAACAGAGGGAACTTCCTGCTTCCGGCATATTAAGGTGCAGTGCTTTGCACTCCGCAAAACCCATTCTCCAAACGCAAATGACAGACTCCCTTCAGGTTTTCTTACTCCTATAGTGCAACCACAGAGCAAAGTAATAACCACCGTCCTATACTAACAGGGCCCCTCACCCTTCCATCTCTGTAGGATTCTAGTTTAGACACGCAGCCAGGCGTGTGGTAGAACTGGGAGAGGTGGCTCCACTGGGAGTTCTGTTCCTTATGCATCAAAGCATTTTCATGTGAGGAGTAATGTGGCACTTCAATAACGGTCCCTGTAGACACATTTGTCAATTGTATTAAATAGAATAGAGGATTGCAAAGCACTAGAAAAAGTGCTCTTCACTTTGCTAAAAGGAAGGTGTATATTGCATGTACGTACCTCATCTATAGTCTATAAAAAAAAAAAACAAGGCACTGGGAAGGGGGGGGGGGGGGGACCCACATGCAAAATTATGTAGAGCACAATCCGGTATATGGGGTGGTGTGCGTCATGCATTGCAGGGGTTACCTTAACGGTATGATTGAGACCATTATTCTTGAACAGGTTTTAGGATCTTTGTGGTTGGTTCTAGGACATGTTTGTGGACTGAAGAGATACAAACTACAGCAGTATCCCATGTTACATGAAATGTTTTTATTGATGCACATGCACAAAATTGGCATATGAAACGGTCTGATGCAATTAGAACAGCCATTTGCCAGGAAAGTAACGTATCTGGTGGTTTCCATTTTCGCAAAAAGTATTCAGGCGCTTTTAGTGCCAGAGGACATGAGCATAAAAGTGTCCCCAGCAGTTCAGAAGAGTAATAAGCCTAAGGTAGTTGAATGGTTAAAAAGGTGCAATACAGTTTTGGTTTTATTACTATTAATGAACAGGGGCACTGCCCATCTAGGTTTCCACCATCATTTAAGAGAAATTAATTCTGCCAAGAAGCACCACCATTGAAAAGCTTCAGCACTTGGAAAAACAAATCTACAGTACACCTCTGGTCATTACTAGATGAACCTCTTACGTGGTCACAGCTCAGGAAACTTCTCTGTACTAAGTGGTGTGCACCTTGAACCAAGAGATACTAGCAACAAAACTGCAATGCAATCCTATCTGACAGCAAAGTGGTTAGTAGGCAAAGTCCCTTTAAGAGACCCTAAACAACACACAGATCACCAACTTTCCTGGCCAAAGTGAAATAGCATAAATCTAGCACATACAAGATGTCTCACTAATTGTATAATCAATACGTTGAGCCTGTGGGAACTAAAGTGCAAAACCCCATCATTGTATCATCATTTCCCCAAGCTCGAGCAGTCTCTGTATGTCAACCTGACCGCCTATACTTCATCTAACATTCCCGTCTTCCAAGATACAATACCACAAGGGAATCCAAACTGTTGGGAGTGCCTTCGTACCATGAAACAAAGGAATGGTTTAAGTCCATTTAATACTGATGTAATAGGTCTTATTTCCAAATTGTACTTTAGTCAGGTCAGTCAGCAAAGGGACTGAAAGTTTATAGGATATAAAAGGGCTGTGAGCTATACTGAATATTTGGCAGGTACATGCAGGTGAATGGAACATTCTTAGGGAAGACAAAAAATAAAACCACCACATTCAATGGACACAAACCGGACAAGGTGAAGATGTGACATTGGTGGCTGTAGATTTAGAATATTCGTATACATTAAATTACTATTAACTTGTTGAACTGCCAGTCACTATCCGCTTTGCTGCCAGAGGCCTGCAATGCCCGACTGTTTGACCAATTTACTGGCAACGGGACATGGATCCCAATTACTCTGCAGGATGTTCTGGTAGCAAAAGGCGTGGCAGTACCGCACATGCCTGTGTACTTATATACACATCTGTGGATGCTTGTTCAGTGATTTCAAAATGGAACCTTGGGAGCGGAGGCTACTCAAAGGCTCTTTACACAGGAGGCTGTAGGGGTACGGCCATGGTAATTACTTTGCATGCTGCGCCTATTGGCAACAAGGATTTGGCAGTTTTGTCATGCCGGGGTTCTGGAGTATGATGGGAACTGGGGAAGAGAACATTTCCCAATGAAGAGAATGTGAAAACCAGCTTTCATTTTATTTAAATTCTACTTTATATAGAATGATGGTTATATTTAGCAAGAATTTGCATAATTACATTTAAATGAATAAGATGATCGTGCACGGGCTATTAAATGAGCAGTAATGTTGATCTGATTCGTGGGTTTTCGCACGATTAATTTACTCTCTACATTAACCGCACCAGCTAGACGAGACAATAAGGTTTACTCATGAAGCACGCAAAAGCACTGCTGCTGCCAGCAGCCTTGTGGACAGTAAGCACTATTGGAGCACTATCAATAATAGGGCGAGTTCTTGGCAATCCATGATGAGATTATTCTCACTGGAACGATCAGCCACTGCATCATTACCAAAATGGCAGCAGCTTTGCCCCAAGGCAAGGTCACTGAAATGACCGGGTTACCGCATGCTGTAATTTTCTGATTTAACTCCCAAAGTCCCATCAAAATCTTATTTGAACATTAAATAAGGCATTCTGGGTTTAGGTGCCTACGAGTAAACGTAACCCTGAGAGACCATGTTTCCCATCCCAGGTTGAGATTACCTGATGGGAACCAGACCGTGTTTAATTCACGTGTAACACCGAGTAACAATGTTGGTCTAGTGTTCTGAGATTTTGCTCATGTTACCCGCCCTTCTACATCTCTCCATTAATTCCTTTCCACGTGATGGGAATATGATACCAACAGTAGTATTGTTGTGCCATGTTACAATATTACAGCAACAATCAGGGAAGTGTCACCTGGGAGAAAAAATAAATAAAGGTAGGGATGCAAGCAAAGCCCTTTACTGACTGGGAGACTACTGAATGCTGAAACATCGGTGAGATGGCTGGGTGGGCAGACAAGGTGAGTGCAAAAGGATTTGACATTTTTTGTTTAACATACAACAGCCCATTTTTTGTGTGCAAATCTGCATGTTTATATGAATAATTTTAGAGGAGTAAATATTTCGAGACTATCAGACCACTTAAATGCAAACTTGTTACATTTTAATGTCATTTTATTAGAAATCATGCAAACTTTAATATATATAAAAAATACAAGTGCAATAAGAATTGTGTGTGTAGATACAGATACTGGGATATCATGTAGAGGCCAGATTCCCAAAGAGAAACACTTCGTAATAACAGGACTTGGGCCCTCCCCTCATTACCCGTTCGCCGGCTCCTGCTTCCCGCGTTATGCAGAACCTGATCTGGACCCAGATTTCTCTGCCGAGCCCGAATTCTTACTCTGAAATTTCACTCTAGATTTTGTTTCTCAAGTCCCGAGAACAATTTATTTACATATCATTCCTTTAGTGTCTGTCACGGCACATAAAACGTTAGCTCAAACCACAATAGTACAAAAAAAAACAACCACATTTATTTTTATTTTATCATCAAACCTTCAAAAATGGATTACTTTTTCTTAAATGTCATGTTTCAAGTCTTACTTATCCGATCCCAGGGTAGAAAATTTGCATTTATACAATATCCCTCTTGCCCTGGCTCTCTCCTATGTCAGGGCAGGATGTACAATATCCTGCCAAAACCCTTCCAAAGCATCACCCCATCATTTCTGAGGGACTCTGTCTCTTACATCGGAGTTAAATCACATCCGCAGACCCACAAATCTGATACCTTAAGGCTGGAGTGACTGTCTCCGCTGCCTGCAACTCTTTAACCAAGTAGCCTCCATTGTTTCGTCCATGTGTACACGGCCTTTCCAGTTATGAAAAGGAACCGCCGTGTCACAGGAAATATTTATTTGCCGGACAAAGCCATTTGCTGCATATGCAACTGCAAACGCTCAGACACTGGAATTAACCTGTCTGCTACATTACTACAACTTAGAACATGGCTTTATCAAAGGAGATGGAATTACAAAAAAAGTTGCAAGCAAATAGAGATCTTCATTCCAGTCCAAGACAAGAACACATTCCAAAACTACATGCTTAGGACTTTCACTTTTTTAACATGGCTCTACCCAATTAAATTAATCCGCTCTTTAACAAAAAAAACTAAACAAAACAGTCACGAATGCCTGATATGTTGATAAGCAGCTAGCACTGCAGAAGCAGGTAAAGCTCAGTCATGGACTAAGGGAAGGGGAGAAGAGATGAGGAACTTTAGTATACATGGTAGGCACAGAAATTCACTTACCCACACTACCACAACAAAGTACAGTTCTGGAAGTCTACAGGCAAGATGGCCTACGTTGTGTGCGCGTGTCATATATACTTGACTTTTATAATTATTAATATTAAATAATAACACTAGGACCGCAAGTTGCAATGGGGATGGCATCAGAGAGAAACAAAGAAAGAACAAGACAATATAATGTCAGCTTATTAACCGGGGGTCTGGCTTCATGGTGGAGGAATACATGCTGAAAAAGGGGATTGTTTTTATTCTTCCAATCTAATCTCCCCGAAAATGTTAATACTTAATTTTAATGCTCCTTCCAGCATCAGATCCTTTGCATGCACCCAATAAAATTGTTTTTTTTGTATTTTTAAGATGGGTTTCCAATAGATCGCTAAAGGATATTAAGATTTGGGTTTACACGGAGGGCAATGTAGGCCAGAAATGGGCGGCTATGGTGTTTCTTGTAAAAACGCATCATGCTTTACTGAATATTCTTCCATAACCCACGTGGTAGGAAGGCGGTGTGTGTTAACCGTCCATCCCTTAAGCCAGACCCCAGGTTAAGAAGGCTGAACTTGGCTAGCTCTTACAAAGTGCAGATAATGTTATAGATGGGAGTCACAAGCCTTGCTGGGGGAAAGCAGCAAATAGGCCCTCTAGTGAGGACCTCATGGAAGCAGCAGGTAGCTTTAGCGGCGGTGAGCAGGCGTCACGGGGCGTCGGCCCTCGCTGTTTGATGTGCTATGCCACACTGGATGGGGACCAAGGGGAGGCAAGTGCTGCCAGGAAGGCTGGGGGGTACGGTGATCAGCGACATCTTCTCCGTGGTCTTTCGATCTCTGATGGCCTCACGGAATGTCACCTTGGGGAGGCTTCAATCTGCAGTAAAACAGTGTAGCAATTTTGGAGGTGGGTGGAGAACAGGTGGAAGGGAGAGATGATGGGGGTTGTATGTGGAGGAGACCGGACAATGGGGGAAATGGAAGACGACACCACAAAGTCATCGTTAGATGCCTGGAAAATAAAAGCATTTTTTTTTACGATTCTTATAATTACAAATGTACATTTTTTTTCATAGGAATATTGCCTTCAACGTACAATTAAGTTTGCGGTACAGGGCCCTCAAGGCCAGCATCAAATGAATACAAATATCAAGGAACAGTCACACAATCTGTTTCCAGTGCTTCTATACTGTTGACTTCCTTACCAATATGCATGGTAGCTTTAACCGTTGGATAGCTCATTTTCCATGGGAATACTATTTTTCTAGGGGGTGATGGAACTGGAGGAGGGAGCTCTCCAATTTCAGTTTCATGCATCCCGGGTCGGATTGCACCACGTGACCGCTCCAAGATCCATCATGTGACACGGAAGTTCAGGGGGCGGGGGTCTGTTGGCACTCTGGTGCCGCTGGACCCTTGGCACTGCCGAAGTTTAGCGTTTGTAATTAGTATATAGATATGTCAATGTGGCACAGAATGATGGAATTATGTTTCCAATTCAGTTCATATTTAATTTAAATATATATATTTTTTGCATTTGGACTGAAATTTCTGTCATATGTGAGAAAATATTAAACCGTGGATAGATTTATAATCTACAGGTTCTGCTGGGGAAAAAACATTTGTAATAATGCAGTTTAAATGATTATTTCTGGGTTATGATTCCCTTCAGGGAGGACACCCCCACACCCCCACACCCGCATCCTTACTCGTCTCTGGTATGAGAGGGCTGAAGTATCGCTGGCTTTCCCTTTCATCGCCCTCCTGCGTGGGGGCCGCCTCCCCAACTCCATTCTCCCGCGTTTCCTCACTTGTGCATTCAGGGGGTGTAACTAGGTCACAGTTCTGGGGAGCAGTGGGGACCTGGTCACCCTGGGTCTCACTCTTATCTTCCTGTAACAAGGAACAAAGCGAAGAAAATGGCAAATCGGGAGTCAATCCAACACATCACTGACCCAAAACGCTGGCACCCACAGTATCACATGTTAAATACATGTTTGCTGCCCCCCCCCCCCCAAAAAAAAACCTGTTTAGAACTGGCTTTTAGAAGAGTAGCCTGTCCCCTAGGGTGGAATAGCTCAGATAAGGAACCCATTACATTGTTGCAAGTTATATGCATGAAAATAAATACAGAAGTGCTGAAGGAAAGGTGCCTCCATTAACCTGGTAACCACGTTTAGTTTACGCCCCCAAGATGGACCTTCCTCACATTGGTAGGAAGTGGGAGGGGAAGAGGACAGGATTATTCTGCAGGTTAATGTGAGGCAACTAAAGGGGCGTTTGCTAAATAGCACTAGTGGTTAAAGCAGCAGTTCAAGCAATATCCTACATGTGGCTTGTTTTGCTAAAATCAGTTGTATTCTCTGAGAAAAAACATGTAGCATTTAAAAATAAATGTTAGACATTTTTAATGTTTCTAATGTAGGAAGCATTTCCAAAGTGACAGCCCCTTCCCCTTCGGACAGGCTCTGGCTCTTGAGCTCCGCCCTCTCTCTAGCAGTGCACCAATTGTATACAGTAACTGTCCAGTTACATAATATTGCTGAACTACATTGCCCACAATGCTGTGCAAGAACTGAACTAAATAACCCGGAGCAAGCGATCGATTACAGGAGAACAGATCGAGGACCTGCCACATATAGATAAATATACACACTATGTAGCATTGGGAATTTTTGTTGTATACATTTGGACACACACTGCGGTGAGTGTTGGGATTAAAGCCTGCAGGGATTGTGTATGTTTTTAAGCTGCTGCAAAGGGGCGAAGGCAAGGGGACTCGGCACTACAATAGATGTTCTCACCTTCTCGCTATCCTGTGGGGACACTATTGCCACCGCCTTGTTTTTAGGGATTCCTTTGTTGCCTTCAATCTTGACGTCTCCTCCACCTGCAATGCATTGAAGGGGAAAATTAAAATAAATAAAAACGACCATGTGAATTCAGACTCAAATTGTCAAGACTCCATAGAGCGGTCAGAAGATGCCAAATGGTTAACTCCAAGTCTGCTGCAGATAACGGTTTGCATTAATTTAACCCTGTGCAGTGTTACCCCCAGGCCTGCGAATTCCCCCCATGCTCACTAAAAAAAAAGGTAGCATTTTTTGGTACAGTGTTTATATCTTCGGTGAAGTTGACCCAGACAGCTAGCTCAGCAATGGGTAGCAGAAACAAAAGCGGCTTCAATGGGGAGCTCCAAACCACCCGGAATAAAAAGATAAACGACTTGGGATGTAACTGGGTAACAAACCTCCAGAAAAGCATGCAATGCATTCAGGGTTTACCAAAAAAAGCATACCTAGTACTCCTCACTACAAGCTGAGCACTGATGGTAAAGAAACAGTACTTTCAATATGACAAAACCGGTCACACCTGCATTCTAGCTCCTGCTGACCGATGCAAAGTGGTCTACAATTTTCTACCCAGGCATCAATACGTGTGCACTCTCTGGCTAAATACCTTACTGTGTGCCCTGCTAGTACCACATCAGTGTAATAAGAAAACAGGTGTAACAGTAATCTGTGCATTACACGCAGAGAAAATGTACACAAGGCGGGAGGCGGCAAGCCGTGTGCGTTACAACCAATGCCAATCCCCTCTCCTTAAATATAGTCTTACTTCCATCTTATGGAAGATCAAGTAATTACCAACGATAAGCCCTAAAACAGGTGAAAGAGGAATCTGGGCGTTACGCGCAGAGAATGTACGCAAGGCGGGAGGAGGCAAGCCGTGTGCGGATTTTTATTCATTTACCTAGTAGTCTTAAATCTGCCAATGGATTTTCTTTAAATGTAAATCATGCATTAAACCACCTTTCTAATGCCCACAGCGCTGAACACAAAGAGGTGGTTAAGGGGTGAGGGTAGTGGATAATGGATATATTTCTGCCAATTGCACATTAAAAACTCCAGATGGCAATGTTATAGGACATAGGTTGATTGGGCATTGTCAAGTGTCAATGATATTGGTTATCATCAATAATTGGTGTTAACTGTGCACTAGAGGATTCCAATACACGTCTGACCAGGCAGAATCATGTTCAACAATCCTCAATTACTGGGATGCAGTGACCACTGTGAGAGATTCAACAGGTCACAGAATCCAAAGTTGCATACACTCCATGGTCTCTTGCACCGCTGCAGTAAAAGTATTTTCAAGGCAGATTATAAAGATAAAAGTGTTCTATGTTTACTGAAATAGAGTTTATAGCTTAAATTACACAGGGATGACATGTTTGCAGCATATTGATCAGAGAGAAACGATAACAAGCACATGGTTTAATTATAAAAGCAGCAATGCCAAACACCACCTAGGAGCACGTTCACATGTCTCAGACAGGTCCCCAAACCTGCCTTACTCCACAATCACACAGCACTGCAGTCAGGGATTCTGGGTCATGATATGCAAATGAGCACTCCCAGTGAGGCACAGTAAAAGTATATGCCTGCTGTTTTGAAAGAAAGTACACAACGCATTATATTGTGACTACATCTTGAAGAAAAGGTTCCCAATATCTCATGCTGTGTCAGATCAGATAACTCGCAACAAGTTACAGAGCTCGCCTGCGGTAGGGAGATTACAATGAAAGCCCATTACCTGGCTTGTGTTTAATATTGGTTTTCGAACCACACTTGGAAGACACTTTCGATACGTCAACCTTCTTGCTCAGGATCTGCACCTGAAACCAGGATAAAGTTGGTTGTAAATAGTTTGTAGTTAGCAGAGAACAGACACAGAACAGCAGGTAACATGAATGTCATCCCTTTCCCAAGTGACCTCTCCCCAGGTACTTCTCACCAGCCTCTGCTCACAAACGTGACTGTGCCAGTGATTGGAAGGCTCAACTGGGCATGCAGGAAAGTTCTTTAGAGATGCTGTCGTGTATGAATCCATCATGCATATTGCAGTGTCAACTGCGGTGTTGGTTGTAAACCCGCTGAAGCAGTCCGAATACCCTAAATACTATACTTTTTCCTTGACCTAATCTGCAAGAATTTGTGGATGCTCATCCCCCCAACTTTAATTATTAGACTATGAATTAAATGTCCATATTAGAATTATATGGATATTGATGAAGTCCTTCACACTACAGCCAGAACCTACACAAAGATGAAGCATTAGGAGAGGAATTGGTAAATGTCCTGCTAAAATATGGTCTGGAAGAGATGTGGATAAATCGTCACGGAAAAGCAAGTCAGATAGACGAAGCTGGAGAAAGAGCTGAAAAATACACTATTTACAAAACAGAACTATTATAAAGATACATAAAAAAAAAAAAAAAAACTGAATCTGGTTTCCTTTGGGACAATAGCACCATGAATAACTTGCTGAAAAGCAGAAGGATAAAACACGTTTTGTCAATATAAAAAGAACGTTATCTTGACAGATATGACCTGGCTGATGGGACATGTGATTGCAAGTAGAAGTACTGAATACATGAGGGTGATATTTTCTCTCTTTACTTCCAATGTTTCGCAGTGACCCAAAATGAAAAGATGGGTGTACTGGCCAATTTTTATTTATATCATGCAAGATCACAAATGCCAAAAGGGTTTAACTCCCTGTCAACGAGGGAAAGTAATTCGCTCTTACAAACACACTTACAGTGTGCTTACACTGCTTACGCCAGTGAGCAAACATACTTCTCCGCAGTCGAGAGAAGCTTCGACTTTGTATTGAAAATGCATGTTGGGCTATTAACGCACCAACAATTACCCTTCCCCCCCCAACCTGGGCAGGAGAGACTAGGAAAGTAATTTGTTGCAGACTTCTCCATCAGCAAAAGGGTTACCTTTTAAATTAACTAAAAGCAGTCTAGACAAAAGCATATTTGTTAAAAAGGAGCTAAAAGAAAACCCCTCATTTCCCATAAACCGTGTCATTATTAGGACGGCCCAAACCGTGTCCCCCCCGAACAATGCACGATAAGCTGTTTTTAGACAAATTGTGAACCATTCAAAAACATGTTTGAAACAAACGGTAATATACTGTAGAATAATAACGTATGCAAACTAGAGATAGCTGTGTGCAATGCATTGATTTTCGAGACCCGCACATTCCTGCCCTGGGAGATCATACAAGCGAATGTTTAGTGACTAAGGTGCAAGGAGCTGGCACCGAGTCTTGATCCAGTTCTGTGCCATTCTGACAAAGCTATGATGTTGTAAATGTGGGTGTTTGGTCACCGACTCCCTCATGGAGAGGACTTGTGGTAAAACAATGTTTGCAGAGGGTTAGACCTGAGCCTCGTATTACTGGATCTCCTCGAAGAAAGTTCTGGTGTCACAAGTGCAATATAAATGGTTTCACAGTGAAGTGACCAGTTGAAAGCCCACACCTGTGCCAGGGAAGAGAATTTGGGGGTGCAAGTAGGTAGAGGTGAGAGAAAGGGCACCTAAAACCAAGAGAAAGCCCGCCGTGTTGGGTGCAGCTCTTCTACTCACATTGGCACTGTCTGGTTTGGGGCCGCTGGAAGCCTGTGGGCGGGCACTGCCTGCTGTGAGCTTTGGAGCATTTGTAACCTGTAAACAATACGCACTTTAGTTCACTGTTCTGAAGCCGAATAGTTGTAAGTGAAGGATTCAAGAGGCAGGCGGAAGGGACAGGGAGCAGAGGCCGAGTGAAAAATATCAGATATCAAATATTAAAAAGATGCGAAAATAGTGAAGCGTAGAGAAGGAAAATGAGAAAAGGTGTTAAAATGATTTAAAAAACATCAAAGTAGAACTGGCTTATTTTCAAGTATTAGAGCGAAAAAAAACACCGTACTAGTTACATGAAAAACATTCCTTTTGGCAATTCGGAACAATGATTATCTGTGCGTTTTAAACCTGAACTACAATACATTTGTATACGTTATATACAGGCAAATTGTGATACAGGTAATGTTTTGGAGCAAGTACTCCTGTTCAGAGACTGGCAAACGTACCTCCTCAGTCCAAGAGGAGCTAATGTTTCCCTGCAATGTATACTGGCCCTTTTAGTACTATAAGGGAAACGGCACTTGGTGCACTTCTGTACCGAGCCTTCCTTTCCCAACCTCCCTATGTATGCCACCTTTCCAAATTAGTATAGTTAATCGTACTCCAATTATAAGCGTCAAATAAGCAGGCACTCCAGCGTAATAAGTAATGCTTTTAATGCATCGGTTTCAATTCCTAAATGAGCTATAATCAAGACAAAAGACGGATATGTTGATTAAATAAAACAACTTCGCTAATTACAATGGAGTGCGCCTGACTATATGACTCTTGGTGGTGCTTCTTGTATATTAACAAGATTGCTGCACATCTGTGGAAACAGAACTGTTATTGTCGAGTGCATTTTATTTTTCTACAAGCAAATTGGACATGAATCGAGAAAGTATTGACCGGGAAGTGGACTTCCAGGAATATTGTGCTGCACGTTCTAATTACTAAAGTGCCGGCTCAACTAATCCTACGGGAATTATAAACCTGTATCGTCGGTGAAGAACAAACTAGACCAGTGTGCCAGCTTCGCCTAGAACAGAGATTGGAAGACTCCCTGTACCATGTCTGGCAGATAAGGAGACCGCAACAGATTCAATGCCTTCTATGAGAACTCCCTCAGCCAACCAAAGTGTGAACCTGGTTTATAATGAGCAGCCCGTTTGCTTCTGGGGGCTCCAGCAAAGTGTTGCTTTGCAGGCCACCAAAGCAAAACATTTGTTAAAACAGTAACGCTAAAGAGCTTTATAGATATGATTTAGTCCAATGTATAAACACCCAGCGGGGACTTGTGCTTCTGGGAGCTGGCTATGTTCTTGCAGCCAAGGGGTTAACATTAAAGCTTAATGAAGCCATAACCTTTTTTGCTAGGACTCAACTGCACCATCTGCTCATCAGAAAGTGCTGTGCCAAGATTTAAATTGCACAGAATTGTATGTATTTGGCTGTCAGCAGAGTGAAATGTAATTAACCTTTCACAAATTAGAACCTCCCAGGCCTCAGTTCAGGAAAGCGTCTCTGTATAAGGATAGAAAGCACTGAATGTAAGCCGTGCTCTCCCATCGCATATGTAACGTCTGTAGGCAATGTAAATGTGCTGCACATTATAATATTAACACAGGATTTTTTCATATATACGGTATGTAAAATATAGGCCTACTCTTCACATGTGTGATATGCATATTACTACATCTATGAAGAACTCTATTGTATATTAAAAGGTATCACGAACACAGAACCACCACTTCCAGGATCAACACCGCTTCCAGATCTATGTCCTACAGGTAATTAAATACACTTTATTTTTGCATAATTTAACTTGACTGATAAGTAGTGAATTCTATTCTCCATCTCTTACAAGTTCCTTTTAAATCACACCAGCAACACATTGCTGTGGGGAGGGTCAGTTGCAAAGCTGCCTAAGGGACTTGAATGGATCTCCTCCAGCAGAGAGTTTACACCTGCCCAACCAAGACATCAATGGAGCCAGACAGACAAGTTAGAGTATTACAATGCATGGAATGTCTGTATTTATGTTTAATAACCTCAGTCCCCAACCAAACAAAAACCTTCACTACAGCATGTAGAAAATCTCTTAACATTTTAATGTGAAGTTCCATGATTCCAACGTGCCTTCTGCTTGAAGATCTTTAGTTACCCTGAACCTTGCTAGACCACTCTTGTTGATGCCTGAGCAACCCATCCTGCTCCCATCTAACACAATCAACAAAAGTGTTTGAAATGGAATTAGGGTATTTATAGGATTGAGAGTTTGTTCTGAAAATGCTTTAGACCAGGAATGGTCAACTACAGTCCTCAAGGGCCACCAACAGGTCAGCTTTTAAGGAAATCCCTGCTTCAGCAAAGGTGGCTCAATCAGTGGCTGAGTCACTGACAGCCACCTGTGCTGAAGCAGGGGTATCCTGAAAACCTGACTTGTTGGAGGGCTGGAGTTGGCCACGCCTGCTTTAGACCGCTGACCGCAACCGCTTGCTTATTTGAGTAATTATACTGAATCCATTCAATTAAGGCACACAAACTGGGTGCAGTAGCAACTTAAACACTGGTCACTGCAAAGTGTGAATGACATTCCTGGATTTGTTCAAGGTGAGGACAAACTGATCGTTCACTGCTGATGGGTGCATGCTGGCATCACTAATGTGAAATTCAACACAAGCTTCACATGTCAAAACTGCTAGAGATCAGGAAGGCCACTGACAGACGCCTTCACCTGAAAGCTTTTTTTTATTGCTGTTTAACAACGCGTAATTATTCACCAATACTTTAACCTGTTGTGCTACAAAAAAATTGAACTGAGAATTTTTTTAGGATCGTGTTTAACCCTGTGCTCAAAGAACCCCACACAGGAATGACCAACTCATGAGCAAATACATAGATATTTAGTTTTTATGCAAATAGAATATTGGTTGGTTAACCTCCAACAATGGCATGGCTGGGATTACCCAAGGAGGGGGTTGTGTAGGGGAGCACCCAGGGGTGCCGTACACATGAACAACAGTAAGAGAATGAGCGCAATTACAGCCTTTCCATTAATATTGCCGTGGTACTTCCCGTGGCAGGACTTTTTAAAGAACCAGGTTAGAAATAAATACCCCATAAGTGAAGCATTCCTATTTCCCTGTAGATTTAGCTTGAGCAGACTGCCAAGCTTTCTTCATGTACGGTGTTCGTGTTGGTGACATCCAGCAGTGGTGTTCTGCATGCTTTCCTTCTGCGAGAAAGCATCAACCTCTAACTTCACAGCGTGAATATCCTCCTCTATTCTCTAACTTCCCAGCACTCCTGACTGTGTGAGGAGACCTTCGCTAGGCTGACCACTGTGCTGCTGACCCGTTCTTTCCGGCACAATGTTCCACAACCCATTGGTGTATATACACCCCATGACAATGTGGAATAGCAAAGACACTAATCTGGGTGTCAATCTCATAGTATTGGTATGAATATACACATGTCATTAATGTAATGCTTTACAAAGGATTACACTTCTTTGCTTAACATTGCACATGCATGATTATTTCCATATCCAAGTCCTTGTGCCCGGATATCTTGGGGCTCCTTACCAATTTTACTGCATAGGTTCATATTAATCTTGTTATTTGTTTTTCTTCCAATACCGCCTTCCAATCTGTTATGTATTCTGCATTGCAGCAACTTTCCAGAGCCCCCTCATTTCCCCAATCATTACGCTCTCTCTCCATGCAACAAAAAGTGCGGTGGTTGTTGTATTTGAGCCTTGGCCGTGTCGCCCTTCTCATCCATTTCTCTGCATGTTCAGTTATTTCTCTGCATGCAGCTAAGCAAAAGGTTATGGTATAAAATCCTGTTATATCTGACCCTGTATTGCTCGGTGTCCGAATTGCTCGGTGTCCGATGATTGTGAAATGCTGCTGTAAGACAAATGGCCATACTCTATTTCCCCAGGGAACGATTTGCCTGTTACACGGCATATCCTGGAATATGTGGAGGTAGCAAATAAGCACATATAAAAGCAACACAAGGAGGTTGTTAGTGGAAAGAGAGCAGCCTAGAGCCCATACTTACATTCCCACCACCAGGGACATGCTTAATATTGTCCTTGGAGCCACACTTGGATTGTACATGGCTGTAGTTCACTTTTTTGGAGACTATCTGGACCTGGAGTGTCACAGGATGGAGAAAACGACACAGAGAAGTGGAGAGGCACGGTTAGAAATATCACATGGCAGGACGCATAGAATGGTTGCAACATGTTAAACAGGAAAAATGTTAATTGACACATGGGGTACGAGGCATAAGGATGCATGAAAGGAGAGAAAAGGGACATGAAGCAGGCAGGATACGGAGAAGCAGACAAGTAGCAGTGACGACAGATTAAGTGCTGTTAAAGTGCATGGTGTCAACACTCGCATATCCTGTTCAGCAGCCTATAATTACATTCTGCAGCCAAACCTTCACCCCACTGGAAGATGCTGGCATACCGAAATGGGTCTCAGCACGATTTCCCTCAGGAGAAGGCATGTTCAAGGAGTGGAATAATTGCCTCATTTGGTTCGGTTTAAAAGAGCACATTTTTGTGCCGGGTATTTCATTGTCAATCATACAGTAAGCATAAACTGAATAAGTTCTAGGTTGATCTACTTTATTATATCAATATGGAAGAAAACATGCTGTACTGTATATCTGCATTTGCGATTCTTCCAGACTGATCGTAATACATAAAGCTCATGCACAGCGCCTACAGATAACGTTCATGTTCCTCAATAAAGGGTACAAATGTCTGCAAAATATCCAATGTTCTCATTGACACGGACTGTCTTGTAGGTTATTAATGTTGATGCCGAACATACTGTAACGTTAACACCAAGTAGAACATTTGAAGTGAACTCTGGTCTCCAAAGTGACAAATGTTAGCGTAACCCATGAAAAGGCGACATTCCATTAAAATGGAGCATTAACAGAAAAGCTTCCTGAAAAGGCCTTCACGCCTCGATCCAGCCGCAAAGCTTCCTGAAAAGGCCTTCACGCCTCGATCCAGCCGCAAAGCTTCCTGAAAAGGCCTTCACGCCTCGACCCAGCCGCAAAGCTTCCTGAAAAGGCCTTCACGCCTCGACCCAGTCGCGAAGCTTCCTGAAAAGGCCTTCACGCCTCGACCCAGTCGCAAGGATATTTTTGATTTACAAAACGAATAATATTTTTTTCTACTCAAGACCAATAATTGCTTTACAACAAGCTGATAATGCCAAGATTCATAGGTTCGCGTTCATAATGCTGTGAAACTATTTTGCCCGAGCTGGAGAAGATTTTAGTCCCACTTATTGGGGCTCAATACTCTTCCAGCGCATTGCGTTGGGACCGTAGTATGTTCTACACGCAATGAGCAGACTGGCTTCAACACTTTCAAAGCTCAGTCCTGGGGAAGGTGAAATAATAATGTATTGTGTGGTCCGCACACAAACGGATAGAAGCGGTCATTTTGGATTACCAAATAATCATGCCAAAATTCCCCAAAAACACAATGTGGCTTGGGTAGCTAAAGTGACCAGGTTACTGAGGCAGTCTACCAACTACAAAGAGAAAAGGTTTTCACTACGTTGCCAACATTATCTGTCCACTCCCGACTTGCATGCACTCAGTGTATTCGCAATCTTCATTTGTCGTTGACGGATTCCAATGGACTTTGTATTTATTTATAATCATTACACCAAAACTGGACCCACATGTTACTTCTAGTAATTGGGAGTACTGTATAACAAATGATTTTACCTTACCCATGCAATGTGAATTAGTTATGGCACTTGACAGGTTTGGGGCAGAGTTATTTGATGGCAGACTTGGCCCCAAATAGGCAAGTTTTCTCGTCTGACACTTAAGTCATAAAATGCCGTTTAGAAAACACGAAGAAAAAAAATGGATTGAGCTGCATTTGGAAGTGCGTCGTTATCATGAATAGATCTTTATTCTGAGACATTTCTATGCATTTTCTTTTGAAATATTAGCACAATGGATTGCAGACAAAACTCAAATCAAATAAACGTACACTGTCTGCACAGTTTGTAAGCCCTCCTGGCTAGCGATATGCGATATGCTTCCCAATGCCAACTTGCGCTAATGGATCTCCTGCATGTGAAATCATTTTCTAGAAAGTGTATTTGCCATGTTTGTAAATAACCATAACCAGAGCAGACGTTCAAATCTTCTATACCGCGACGACATCTCCCTCGATAGAGATGACTCACCATAGAAGCTCTACAGTTCCTTGGTAAAGGTCATACTATGACAAGACATCAGTGCTCTAGAAATCTGTAGTACATGATACACATCTCAAGCCATCTCGATAAATAAAGCACTCTATACACTTAAAAATGTCTCTTGGGGTGTAAAATCAACACATTTCTGGTCTTACAAATGCTGCAATTACAACCACTCTGTTCTTGGCTAGAGGTCAAAACGAAGGGCTGGAAACTGGAAGCACGGTTGGCACAATACATTGTAAAAAGCTTCGATGAGATCTGTATATTAGTAAATATAGACAAACATGTGTCACATACACAGAGGCCATGAAGGCGTTTGGTTAAAAAACTATTTGACAGACCTTATTACAACAGGGTGGGTAATAGCCTGCCACGTGCCCAAAGCAGGCCAGTTATACACGTGCAGGCAAAGGTGACCTGCTACCCCCCAGTCTCGCCCGGAAAACAAAGCTGCTCTGGGACGGGGTTCACATCCGATTCAGCAGCACGGTTACTTGTTCTTCAGGCACCTTCGCAGAAAGGGCCCTTATATTATTAATGTTCGTGACACTATTTTCCACATTGATATGTATATTTTTTCCTTTGGATTTGAACCGAAGGTCCTCCAGAGCCAAGCCACACATTCATTGTTGTTTTGTTTAGATCTGGGAAACCCTGGTTCCCAAGATACTTGTTTTAGTTGCTAGTGCTTCAGCTGGAATTCTGGAAATCAAAATGGCGGCCATGCCCTGCAGACCAACTGGATGAAAATCCAGGAAGTGAACCTGCAACTAACCCTGCAAGTATCTTGGGAACTGTGGGCCCGGGTAACTAAAAATAGTGCAGGTCTGGTAAAATTAATAAAAAATAAAGTTTAACTGCAGAATGGGCAGGATTTCTGCTTTTAGCCTGTATCCTCCTAAACAATCCTAAGGCCCCGCTCTCAGTCAGCACGCCCACACTGCAGACAGGCGGCGTGCTGACAGGCACAGACCGCGATATGCGGTCTGTAGGGAGCCGGAGCGGGAGGGGTGGTTTGAGCAGAGGGACCCGCTACACCCCCCCCCATCCCTCCACGGGCTCGAGGGCTGCAGGAGGGAGCTGATGCGGGCTGCTGGAAGGTAAGCAGCTCCCACCCCCTTCCCCCACAAATGACACACACACCCTTGTGGAGGAAGCTGTCTGACAGCTCCCGCTACTGATGGGCTCATCAGCGCACCACGTGACGCGACACTGCAGGGAATCCCCTGGCGGCTGACGCGTCACAGCGCATAGTGAGCCGTGCAGGGAGGAGGGGCTGGGACCGGCTAGGAAAGGATACCCCTGCTGGTGAGGAACGCGCATGCGGCCGCGCACACCTAATGCTTCGAGGCCCAGGTAGGTTGGAATACATTACGTTACTTCCTTCTGGAGCTCACGATTGTGCGCTCACTGCAAGGCTTGTGCTTTTTCTGAATTAAGTGCCCGATTTCTTTGTAATGACCTCAAAGACCAGGTCACTGGAGTTTTTTCCATGAACTGCAGAACCCAGTTAACTGACCGGGTTCACTGCACAAAAGCACTTTCACTTCAAAAAGTCTACCGTTCATAGAGGCAAGTTTAAAAGCCTTTAGGCCACGTTACGGTCCCGGTCAGAGATGCTCTTGAAAATACAGTCAAATCTCCCACCAGCAAGGCTTGTGCTGAAGCCCAGGTTCATTATTTACCCCACTACATGGAGGAACTAATATCCAGAGGAATCTGCCCTCTTAGCCGTGTGTAAACAGGACATCTACCATAGGAAGAGAATGCCACGCGAGATTAAAAAGAACACATTCTATTGTATTTGTATGGCAACAGCATAATCCACAAAGCAGTACAATGTAATGGTGTGTGTGGGGTGTGGGGTGTGGAATAAATAAATAAAATTATATTATATATACAATATATATATATATATATATATATATATATATACACACACACATATATATACATATATATACACACACAATAAATATATATATAATATAATAATATATATAATATAATAATAATATATATATATATTATAATAATAATAATAATAATATATATATATAAAATAATAATAATATATAATATATATAATAATAATATATATAAAATTCCTGCATCGCCTTGTTCGCTCAATTTCTTTGGCAGCTTGAATTTCCCCTCTTGAGATGTAGAAAACTGCAATTCAACAATAAGCCAATTCCTCCTCGGATTTCTGTCAGCCTACAGGGCAGTGTGTCAGGCTCCAGCAGGAGGTGAGCACGTTAAAAAGGGAGCCCAGGAAGTCTGCACTGAATCAAACGTTACTTCACAGCTATACTTTAAAAAGGTATCCACAATGCCATCTCTGGGGTGGAATCAAAGTAGCATCATACCAATAAGCCAATTCATACTATGACCTGGGAACCTATAGGACTTTTGCAGGCTTCCATAAGAGGGGAGCACTTGTCAAGTAACTTAAGAGGAGCCCAGGAAGAGTCACTTGATTCATCGTAATCATGGACGCCAAACAGATACAATTAGTTGCCGACACTTGTGTAAATAGCAAAAACAGAACCTCCACTTGACAAATATTAAAACATTCCAGCAGGCAGGGGAATACACCTCATTTCCCTTCACAAGACCCCGAGGCTCAGATATGCTGTTTAATAAAAGTAGACTTCGTACACACGAGGCAAAAAACTATAAAATAAATCAAACCCAGGAAAGTAACAGATTTATATACTATACCTACTAGACCCTCTCCAGAAAAGCTTCCCAGGGCAGCAAAGGGGGAGAGTCATTTATATAGCTATACATATCAATATATCCATGTATAAATCTACATATGTATATACTTGTCTGTGTACATATACATCCATCCCTACCTAAATAGGCTATATATTTGGACATGCATTTTACCATGGAAGATGTCAGATAGGTACACGGCAAGAAGCCGGATGCAAGCCATACTGGAATGCTGGGTCACTTGTCAGGATCCCCAATGTCAATTGTCCCCAGATTGTGACTTCTAAAGCAGAAGCTGGGCTGAGGTGCCCATCACGAGCTTCCAGGTGACCGTGCAGCAAGAACATCAGAGTCATGGAGACTCGTACAGACAGAAACCTAACCTCCCCCCTGTGGGACTTGGGAGGACAAGGATAAAACAACACTGCCCACCCTTATACTTTCAGTGACGTCAGACACCACCTCCCCCCCCCCCACTGGTTATGAGAAGGACGCAGTGCTTTTCATTTGCCTCTGCAATGTTGATCCCTGTCCTACTTCAGCAGGAGTCACGCATACTACAGGTGAGCGCTTGTGTGGAACGGAGAACAAATACTTGAGACCGATAGGTGTTTTCCAGGTTGACATATGGTTGGAATGCACCTGCTATTTACATGTCCTGATTTGAATTTGTTTTTATACACAGTACATATACTGCAGGAGTGGCCAACTCCAGCCCTCAAGGTTCACCAACAGGCCAGGTTCAGGATATCCCTGCTTCAGCACAGGAGGCTTAATCAGTGGCTCAAAGACAGCCACTAATTGAGCCACCTGTGCTGAAGCAGGGATATCCTGAAAACCTGACCTGTTGGTGGCCCGTGAGGACTGGAGTTGGCCACTCCTGCAGTATACGGTTTAGATATTAGCACATTTTAGCCATTTCATGGATTTTGAAAACAGAACAAGCGAGGCAAACCGTGTCCGTGTCTCTGGGGAACGGCATGCTACATGCATGACCGGTAATCTGGGTTGCTTTAATAATTTATTATATATGGTTTATAAAGTCTTCTTAATTTACAACGGTACTTTAAAGATATGCATGCAGCCATCTCTGGGGTGGAATCGAGGTAGCACATTTCTGACTTCCTTGTCAGCATGACAGTTACAATAGAAGTAATAATGTCATTATAGTAATACCCAATTATAGTCACTATAATATACAATACATAACAATATTAACACTATATCACTACCCAATTACATGTGGGGAAGCGTAAACCCAGGCAGGTAACCTGAATTATCCATAAACTAAGAAAGGCTCAATACACCGAACGAAACTGGTGAATCCCAGCTCCTGCAAGCCGCGCACAATCCATAGACATTAATAGCTGGTTGAAGGTTGAGCAAAAGAAAGCAAATTGAGCATGGAATTCACTTTATAGAATAGCATGAAGTCATTGTGAGGGGATCAGAATGCAAGAATAGAACAGCAGTGCTAGAAATACTCAAATGGAAAACAGGAAGGGAGGAAAGTGTAGGTGGGAAATGTGCAGCGTTTACAAGGGAGAGTGTCTAAAGAGAAGGGAAAGTGATCCAAGGCAAAATGTGCAGCGTATACAAGGGAGAGTATCAAAAGAGAAGGGAAAGTGATCCAAGGAAAAAGGACCATACGGCCTTCACCGCCTGTTACTTTTCTCTAGAGGTTGTGTATAATGGATGTGAACTCACTTTCCCATTGGCCTGCTTTTGTGCAGTCTCTTGTGTATCTGCTGATTTAGTGGTGGCCATTTTAGGGACAGCGGGGGGCGCGGCTTTTCTGGCTGTGCTGGCAGGCACACGGGCTCGCTCTACTGTAGCCTGGGGGGAAAACATATGTAGGATCATTTATGAATCAACACAGCATCGAAGAAAATATCGGAACGAGACAAGGGGAAAAAGTGACCATTTTAACCAAAACCTTGTGTGAAATGGACATTTTTTTTTTAACCGGTGGTAAATTAACAAAATGGAGCACACAAATGGTCCATAATTCAACCCTTTAATAACACTTGGCAGTCAGCAAAATATACACACTGTCCTGCTAGTGCTAAATATACAAGTCACTGCAGCCCCTTCAGAAGCAGGGGGTCAGGACATTTCAAAGCCTCTTTTTGCATTTAATTAGCACTATTGCGAGACACGTGGTTACCCATGAAACATTATAGGTGTCACCATTTGGTTTAGCAAGAATGACACATACCTACGCTGGAAAGATACCCACACATGCACTTCTAGCCAATGGAAAATGAGATCGGATTGTAACATGGTGGTGTCATAGTATGTGATAAGCACCTGAGCGGATGAACTTGCCGAAAGCCTTCGAGCTTCCAGCATACTAATAATTATCTTGGTTGGGATAATACTGGCGTGACAATCTCTCTTTGTAGCTTAATGTGAAAGGAAATCATTATTGCCTGTTGAAGCCAAATGCTTTGTTATGACAAAACACAATCATGGCAATGGAATATTTCAGACAGTATTTGCTTGCTTAGAAATCCATTTTCTGCCAAGGCATTGGGTACAGAAGTTGGCTGTGTATGGCAGGAAATGGCACATACTGTACAGTGCCCAGGCAATGCATGCTTACAAATCACACTTGCATGATTATGAAAGCTCTTCACTTTCTTCAATGAAAATCAATGCGCAAAACATGCTCAAACCATTATCTTACAACACAACTATACAACGCCAAACATCAGGGCAAGATCTCCAAGAGATGCACTACTATGCAAAATAGGAATCAAAATCTGCTATAGGTCACGTCACCTCCCCTCAATAGAAATGGTGAGAAAGGGTCCTGTTCAGCCCACGGTTTGCATTGGCACATCTTTCTGGTTCCACAGTGGCAAATTCATGAAAGGAAATGGAGGTGATGCCAATGAATCCCACCCGTTAATGACTTAGAGGGTAGGTCACAGCCCTGTTGTAAGTTGTATCCCTCCCTGAGCATCATAGTATAAGCTAGATAAGCTCTCACCTTGCCTCCGCCTGCCTGGTGCTTCAGGTTATCTGTGGATCCGATCTTTGAGCGGATGTTCTTCACTCCGGGGGCCGGAGCACTGGCGGGTCGGGGCTGCTTGGGAACAGCACTGGGTTTGCTGATGGGTGCAGCGGCCGTTGTGCTCAGATTCACGGTGGGTTTCGCGGTGGGTTTGTTCAGTGGGGCGGGTTTTGCTGTTGGCAGCTTCTTTGTGTCTGCGGCTGCGTTGGGGGCCGAGGTGGGCTTGGGGACAGCCGGTTTGGTAGTTTTGGGGCGGCTGGGAGCCGTAACAGGGCTGGAGGGGATGGCTCCGTTACTCTTTGTTATGTTAGATGGAACAGATTTAGGGCGACTCAGTTCTGTAATAGAAAATGAAAACCAGTAATCAGCCATAGTGCCAATATTACAAATGCATAGTAAAATAGAAAGTCTATGTTATATACTCATTTACCAAGCTAAAGTTACCCTTTCTGCAGCAAGAAATAAAGGGAGGGCATTACATTTAGGATTATTCTGCTTTTTGTCCCAATCCCGTGTTTCACCGTAAAATGTGTTTAAGGCCTTTAATGTCCAATTCAAAATTGTATCATGGCAAATATTGCAGAATATGGAGGGTGCAAAATACAGCTGAGGGGAAAATTACAAGAGTGGCCATACTGTATGTAAATCAATTTGCCTTTGAAACTGAAAACTGTGAATACTGGGATGAAAGACGAAATGTCAAATACAATTTGAATTGGCAACTGGACCAAGAAAGTTGGGCTGTATAATAAACATATAGGTCCTTATTCAATATGCCGTCAACAAAAAGGTATGATGGTAGGAGAGAGAAAGAGCACAAAAAAAATAAAATGTAGAAGGGCTGGAGGCAGGTAACAAGTTAAATTTAATAGGTATAATCGCCAAACAAAAACAAAATAGGTCCTCGATGCATTTCTCGCCCTGAAGGCACTTTATCTCTTTGATAAATGTGAAAAAGACGCCCGAGGACATATTTTATTTTTGTTTGGCAATTATGCCCATTTAAATAATTCAACTTTTTACCTGCCTCCAGCCCTTCACCTTTTTTGCTGTGCTCCCTCTCCTACCACTGTACCTTTGTACCGTTCATCGGAACGGAAGCCCGCGCATCGGAACGGAAGCCCGCGCATCGGAACGGAAGCCCGCGCACCGGAACGGAAGCCCGCGCACCGGAACGGAACCCCGCGCATCGGAACGGAAGCCCGCGCATCGGAACGGAAGCCCGCGCACCGGAACGGAAGCCCGCGCACCGGAACGGAAGCCCGCGCACCGGAACGGAAGCCCGCGCACCGGAACCAGGCAGGACGATACGGAAGCCCGCGCATCGGAACGGAAGCCCGCGCATCGGAACGGAAGCGGAAGCACGCGCATCGGAACGGAAGCACGCGCATCGGAACCAGGCAGGACGATTTGTACTGCGAGTACAGCTGGATCACCTATTCCTAGCCAGTATGGTCACGGTTCTCCACTCGCCTACACGGGGTGGGAGCTTGCATTACTCCACATATAACTGGGCTTATCTGATGGATTACTAAACGTGTTATTCAATGGCTACTCATGATGGTTCTGAACTTCTATATATGAACTACACATTGCTCTGCACTTGGATGAATATATGTATTTATTGATTTGAATCACTCCGTTTTTTAAGCACCACAAGGGATTATTTCCCATTTTGTTCAATACGCCGTTCAGCAGGAACATGGCTTAAAGCAGCTTTCCCCCTACTCATTCTATTCCCCCAACATTCCCCAGTTTTTTTCTTATTATTTGTATATGTAAAGCATGTTGGAAGACTGAGCAACTAATTGAGCCATCTTTGCTGAAGCAGGGATATCCTTAAAACCTGTCCTGTTGGTGGCCCTTGGACTGGAGCTGGCCACCCCTGCTCTACATCTCTCCTCGCCGTGCTGCCTTACATTGTAATGATGGCGCCAGCGGTTTCAGTGCCGAATAAGAAGTACCTAATTTGCATGGATTTCACAGGAAAACAGGTCATTGGTTTTTCAGAAGACTTTTATTGTCACTTTAACCCCTCCACAGCCAGAGGGGAATGCAACACATTGTTCTGCCAGTGAAGGAGCAAGGTGTCATTTAGTCTAACAATTTACACCAACATTGTTTTAAAATATATTGCCCCATGGAAAGCACACGGTCCCCGTTACCTGCTCCTCCCTTATATGAAGCATGCAGCGGGTAACAGGATCAGCCTCACACTAATGGGAAGCACACGGTCCCTATTACCTGCTCCTCCCTTATATGAAGCATGCAGCGGGTAAAAGGATCGGCCTCACACTAATGGGAAGCACACGGTCCCTATTACCTGCTCCTCCCTTATATGAAGCATGCAGCGGGTAAAAGGATCGGCCTCACACTAATGGGAAGCACACGGTCCCTATTACCTGCTCCTCCCTTATATGAAGCATGCAGCGGGTAACAGGATCGGCCTCACATTAATGGGAAGCACACGGTCCCTATTACCTGCTCCTCCCTTATATGAAGCATGCAGCGGGTAAAAGGATCGGCCTCACATTAATGGGAAGCACACGGTCCCCATTACCTGCTCCTCCCTTATATGAAGCATGCAGCGGGTAAAAGGATCGGCCTCACATTAATGGGAAACACACGGTCCCCGTTACCTGCTCCTCCCTTATATGAAGCATGCAGCGGGTAACAGGATCGGCCTCACATTAATGGGAAGCACACTGTCCCTATTACCTGCTCCTCCCTTATATGAAGCATGCAGCGGGTAACAGGATCACCCTCACACTAATGGGAAGCACACGGTCCCCATTACCTGCTCCTCCCTTATATGAAGCATGCAGCGGGTAACCGGATCGGCCTCACACTAATGGGAAGCACACTGTCCCTATTACCTGCTCCTCCCTTATATGAAGCATGCAGCGGGTAAAAGGATCGGCCTCACATTAATGGGAAGCACACTGTCCCTATTACCTGCTCCTCCCTTATATGAAGCATGCAGCGGGTAACAGGATCAGCCTCACACTAATGGGAAGCACACGGTCCCCATTACCTGCTCCTCCCTTATATGAAGCATGCAGCGGGTAAAAGGATCGGCCTCACATTAATGGGAAACACACTGTCCCTATTACCTGCTCCTCCCTTATATGAAGCATGCAGCGGGTAACAGGATCAGCCTCACACTAATGGGAAGCACACGGTCCCCATTACCTGCACCTCCCTTATATGAAGCATGCAGCGGGTAAAAGGATCGGCCTCACACTAATGGGAAACAAAGCGCAATCCCTGCGCTCCTACCAATTGGGCTAAAATACACCAGTAACATGTTTACATTTAGAACCCAAGTCTATGCGACAAAGGAGACATTTGGTTGCATCTTTTGATCAAAACATGATTCAAGCCGCCAACCTCGTCAAGGTAACCTCCGTTTAGCATGTACCTGCACTGAGTATATGCACTTTCTTACTGTTCCGTGGACTAAAGTTTGTGAAGCATGTGAAGGGGCCCTGAAGGGGTTAAATAAATGAAACATGCTTATTTGTGATGTAGTGCAGTTAAAAGCTGGCCAAAGCCAGATAAAAAGTCCCCCTTCACTGAAGGGCAGGTGAGAGTTTATGGCTGACAGAAAGGCGATGTGTGCAAGTATTAATATTTCACACGAGGGTATTTGTGCAGCCACAGTTCACCTCTATAATAAGGGAACTTTATTACTGGCTGGCAACCAAATGACTCCTGTGTCACACAGACTGACGTTCTAAATGTAAAAATATCAGTGCTATATTTTAGCCCAATTGGTAGGAGCGCAGGAATGGTTCTGTTTTCCATGGAAAGAATAAAAGAAAGTGGCAGCAGCGAGACTTATTTATAGTGACATGCGCCGAGCTAAAGTATATTAAGGGGACATTGAGGCGTTAGCAACTCTTGTACTCTGAATAAAGCTCTGAATATTCCCATTTAAAGAAGCAATACTACATTCCTCCTTTATTTATTTGTATATGTAAAACACGTGACAATGTACAATTCTACATTCTTACCCAAGCTGCTCCTGTTATAAATCTGTAAACATCTTGATTGCGTCACTAACATAATGGCTGCTTCAGTCAGGGTAACTCAGCATCTACAATGTATCCTGATATTACTAAGGTAAGATTATCTATTGTTACAGTTTGCAGCTCAAACTGCTGGGAATATTGGCATCAAATTATGACCAACAGGAAAGATCTTGCACAGCTGGGGAGGTGGGCAAAGCCTGCTATAGAAATCAAAAAATGCTCAGTATATTAAAACGACATTAGGGTTCGAAAATAATAATACAAAAAGTCACTTACCTAATACAGAAACAATAAGAGAAAACAAAAAAACACAGATCTCATGTTTTGTAGTTTTAAACCTGCCAGATTAGGGGGAAGGCTTGTTCAGTCTATTGAATTGAAGCTCGAGTGTTCGAGACAGTGGCTTCAGAATAAATCTACTGTAAGCCGATCCTAACTAGCAGATAGTGCAGACTAGTATCTAGAACTGGCCTATGGGATTCAGGTCTTACAGGTCACACTGCCAAATGCCCTCTGTTTAGGGTTCTGCTTGTCTATAGGAAGGGGCAGTGGCATGAGCCCTGTAATCAATCCTTTCCAAGAACATACTGTACAAAACGTGCCTAATTCAGACACTACTTTTAGAACAAAGTTGTACAACTGGTGCTTTACATATTAGAGCCCCCACCCCATTCAATACTAGAAGTGGAAGTCTTCAATGCACTGTACATTGTATAGATTCTGACACCCTGTGGTGAATGGACTTGCAGTTTTCCATCTTTTTAACATCAATTTGCCACAGATTGTTCATATGTGCTGTAGCAGCAAAGGGAAACATACCTGCGAGGTTTATTAAAGCTCTGTACACTAGAACTCCAAATAAGAAATATCATGTGTGTCCATTAAATTGTACCCCTCAGGTCCAATAAGGCCACTGAAACTTCACAACCATATCATAGCATGACCTCTAGCAAGCATACTGTAGCAGGGTCAAAATAACAACCCGTTTGGAAAACACACTCCATTGCATTTTGTGTTTTTCCACGGTTTACTTTAGACAAAAAGCTAAACTAGATGCTAGAAAGGCCTGCTATTGTTGAGCCTAGCTTAGTATGTGTGGCTCACATTTGCTTATATTACACCAGGCACCCGGATGTTAGATTAGAGACATACCTGTGGGGGATTTTGCAGTGGTCGCTTTCTTGGCTTCTGCAGGTTTCACATCAGTCTTGATGGCTGCACACAAACAAAGAAGCATTGGCCCAGGTGCACCACCCTTTACAGCAGCTCGTCACAAGCAAGCTCGTCAATCAAGAACCACTGAAGTATCTTGTAAAACAAATACTGGTACAAAGCTTTTACAGCGCTGGTAGACGCCTTACATCCCCTTCAAGTCAATGGGCTTTAAGGCGTCTTCTAGCACGGTTGTCTTTTATGGCAGAAGACTGCTTGGGAAACATGGGCCATAATCTATACTATGCCATATGTTTAGCAACCTGAGAACGAAAAACCACCAACATACTGGGAGCAGAAGGAAATCTTGCAGCAAAACAAGAGTTGTACAGGTTTCAGTACAAATACGGGGGTCAGGACAGCACACATTTGGGACCTGGGGCATTGTGGGGCTGCAGCCTGCATATCTGATTGAAGGGCCAACCCAAGGCCACCAGGAACAGAGATAGCAGGGTAAATATTAGGGCCGTGTTGGTGCTGCATGCACTTGTCATTAGGACCAGTCTCAACAAGCACCCTCGCAGTTCTAGATTTAACACATCAATATACCTGATTTATTTAGGAAAAGTCAGCCACTAAGGGTATTGAGAGGGACACCGAGGCACTGTGGGAGTTACACGTGGCTAGACATGATACATTGCTGGCTCATGATGCTAGTTAGGTGACTTTTCAGGTGATGGATGGGGTAGAACCTCCGATTCACGTGCAGTACACATTGGTTACACTAGCACCACATGGAACGAATGAGCAACGGGACTATTCATGTTCCCTGGTATAATATCTTAAGGCTATATATCCTTTTGTGATTATACTGTTTCAACACGGGGTAATGTGTGATACAACGAGGTTTAGGCTTCAGGATATATAGAATTTAATATTAAATGACATTAATTTAACCGAGTTATTGCTACATTTTCAATGCAATTTAAGTGTAGCGCTTAATATCTCCCATTCTATCCTGGGCAGATCGCTTACACATTACTTGTATAGTACACCATCACCTTTTGTAAAAACACTTTCACTAGGTGGGGTTTAATAAGATCACATTTCTACTTCAGCACACCATGCAACTGTGATCCGAAGGCTTTCTGGCAGCTTGGACTTTACATATAAGGACTGCCATACCTTATGTCGCAATGATGCATTTGGTGCATGAGAACTAGGCTAGTTGTGCCTTTATACTCCATACATGACTCGCTTCACTCTGTGTAGCCCAAAATGCGTTTCTCTGCTCAAAATAAATATAAGCATATAGATACAAAGATAGAACGATTATATTAGATTATCTGAAATGTTCTAATTGTGACACACAGGTGGGACTACACATCTCCTTGGGAACATGCCTATTCACCTTTTAGTTCTGGAATTATACTGATCCATGAGTTGGCACCCTTTACCTTTGATATTACTTGTCAGAAGATTTTGTATTCCAAAAAAAGTATAAAAATTGGGGTGACACGAAAGAAACCGAAGGAGAGAATGACTTACACGTCGGCCGTTTTGGGGTCAGAGTAGATTTTGCTGTAGCTCCTCCCGCGGTGGGTGCACCTGTTACCGATGTGTTAAGCTTGGAAATTGCAGGACTGCTTTTCGCAGCAGGACGAGGGGTAGACGTGAGTGTTGGTTTTGTTGCTGTAGTCTTCTTATCTGGGCTCTTTACTGGGCTTTTCAGATCAACACCCTGATAATCACAAGCAGTTTATGAGTGGTCTTACCTTAGACTGGTGGGATACGAACTTCTTCGACTGGAAACATTGCTTACTGGGCTCAGTGACAGGTTTACATAGCATATTCTGGTTTAAACAAAAACACCACTCAAGTCCTTTTATCAATATTTCCAACAATGCCATTTGAAATGCCACATGCAGAATAGGAGGTCAAGTAATGCAGTGACAAGAGCATCTGGAAATTCCCTCTTTATTCCAGAAGCCATTGCCTTGTCAATTTAAAGTGGGCACTCAATCTCAGGTCAGGCACAAGCTAGTGAAACGGTGTCCAAAAGGACAATTGCAGCAAACCATCTAATATTGCAAACATAACAATGGTCCACATTCACACTAAAAATTGAAGCTGTTGAACATTCACCAATGCAAAGATAAATTAATTCAGGTTTGAACACCTTCAATAAGAAAAAGGGTGTGGAATATTTTGAAAATTTAGCTTTTTCGCTAATATTTTTGGAGGGATTGCCACTTTAAAGCCACCCATTCATTTCAGGCAAGAAAACAAATTGGCAGCAATGTATAATGAAACTTGGAGCATTAAAACTAACGTCTTCAATGCTCCCACTAAGCTTGCTGGCTTTAAGTGGGGTTATACAAAGGACCTTCACTCAAGGTCTGCCCGAGAGCCAGGATGTTACATCACACTGTTAAAGTAACTTTACCTCTTCAGCTACTATTGATTTCTTTGCACTTGAACGCTGGTAGGGAGGACATTCAAATATGAACAAAGCTACTACCACACGTGGTGGCAAGATTCGTACGCAGTGCCATATACAGTATTGATTTATGATCGACTGGCCTGACAAGTGATGGAAATAACCAGCATGAAAGATAATTAATGGGGACGCTCAGCTCTAGTGTGATTCATCTTATTGTAATATTAATAGGACCAGATGGCACCTTTCATGGCATACAGACTGGTAAAAGGGACTTGGAACGCCAAAATAACTAAAAGCTGCATCATGGAGGAGAGGACTGTGACACACACACACACACACACACGAATACATTTACAGAAACCTATAGGCGTTTGGTTAAACTACAGATAAAAGCACGAACACAAAAAAATAAAATAAATAATAGTATTGCCAGCATGTCACCATGAAAGATCGGTCTGGTGCTAGTTTTCCAAATGTAATCCCAGTGCATTCGTTACGTCACTGTAGAAAACCAAGAGACTTAATCGAATCATAGATGACTTTATGCTGCTTTGACAATACTGCACGTGTCGGGGTGGGGTGCAGCGGAGGCGGGGTGCAGCAGAGGTGGGGTGCAGCAGAGGCGGGGGTTTTACTTCTCATTGTAGCAAAGGATCCCAAATTTTTTTTTTTAAAGTGGCAGCACCACTTCGCTTACAAAAAACCTTATGTAGACAATTTAATATTGTAATGGTTTTCTTTGAACAAAATGAATACTTCGAAAATCAGTACTGGAGCCAATCCAATTAGAAATGTTTGTATTTAAATTTTTCTCCTCCAAATATTGTAAAACTAAATATAAAATGCAGCACTATTCACGTACAAGCCAGATGCGGATGACAAACGAGAATTTAAGAAAACTCCCTAGACATTTTAAAAGCCGGCTATGCATTTCTAAAATGCAGCCTGAAACGTCGGTGTGCGGGCACAGCGCATGCAGGCCGGAATGTAAATATATTGCAGCCTGAAACGTCGGTGTGCGGGCACAGCGCATGCAGGCCGGAATGTAAATATATTGCAGCCTGAAACGTCGGTGTGCGGGCACAGCGCATGCAGGCCGGAATGTAAATATATTGCAGCCTGAAACGTCGGTGTGCGGGCACAGCGCATGCAGGCCGGAATGTAAATATATTGCAGCCTGAAACGTCGGTGTGCGGGCACAGCGCATGCAGGCCGGAATGTAAATATATTGCAGCCTGAAACGTCGGTGTGCGGGCACAGCGCATGCAGGCGGGAATGTAAATATATTGCAGCCTGAAACGTCGGTGTGCGGGCACAGCGCATGCAGGCCGGAATGTAAATATATTGCAGCCTGAAACGTCGGTGTGCGGGCACAGCGCATGCAGGCGGGAATGTAAATATATTGCAGCCTGAAACGTCGGTGTGCGGGCACAGCGCATGCAGGCGGGAATGTAAATATATTGCAGCCTGAAACGTCGGTGTGCGGGCACAGCGCATGCAGGCGGGAATGTAAATATATTGCAGCCTGAAACGTCGGTGTGCGGGCACAGCGCATGCAGGCCGGAATGTAAATATATTGCAGCCTGAAACGTCGGTGTGCGGGCACAGCGCATGCAGGCCGGAATGTAAATATATTGCAGCCTGAAACGTCGGTGTGCGGGCACAGCGCATGCAGGCGGGAATGTAAATATATTGCAGCCTGAAACGTCGGTGTGCGGGCACAGCGCATGCAGGCCGGAATGTAAATATATTGCAGCCTGAAACGTCGGTGTGCGGGCACAGCGCATGCAGGCCGGAATGTAAATATATTGCAGCCTGAAACGTCGGTGTGCGGGCACAGCGCATGCAGGCCGGAATGTAAATATATTGCAGCCTGAAACGTCGGTGTGCGGGCACAGCGCATGCAGGCCGGAATGTAAATATATTGCAGCCTGAAACGTCGGTGTGCGGGCACAGCGCATGCAGGCGGGAATGTAAATATATTGCAGCCTGAAACGTCGGTGTGCGGGCACAGCGCATGCAGGCGGGAATGCAAATATATTGCAGCCTGAAACGTCGGTGTGCGGGCACAGCGCATGCAGGCGGGAATGTAAATATATTGCAGCCTGAAACGTCGGTGTGCGGGCACAGCGCATGCAGGCGGGAATGTAAATATATTGCAGCCTGAAACGTCGGTGTGCGGGCACAGCGCATGCAGGCGGGAATGTAAATATATTACAGCCTGAAACGTCGGTGTGCGGGCACAGCGCATGCAGGCGGGAATGTAAATAGATTGCAGCCTGAAACGTCGGTGTGCGGGCACAGCGCATGCAGGCCGCAATGTAAATATATTGCAGCCTGAAACGTCGGTGCGGGCACAGCGCATGCAGGCGGGAATGTAAATATATTGCAGCCTGAAACGTCGGTGTGCGGGCACAGCGCATGCAGGCCGGAATGTAAATATATTGCAGCCTGAAACGTCGGTGTGCGGGCACAGCGCATGCAGGCGGGAATGTAAATATATTGCAGCCTGAAACGTCGGTGTGCGGGCACAGCGCATGCAGGCCGGAATGTAAATATATTGCAGCCTGAAACGTCGGTGTGCGGGCACAGCGCATGCAGGCGGGAATGTAAATATATTGCAGCCTGAAACGTCGGTGTGCGGGCACAGCGCATGCAGGCCGCAATGTAAATATATTGCAGCCTGAAACGTCGGTGTGCGGGCACAGCGCATGCAGGCCGGAATGTAAATATATTGCAGCCTGAAACGTCGGTGTGCGGGCACAGCGCATGCAGGCAGGAATGTAAATATATTGCAGCCTGAAACGTCGGTGTGCGGGCACAGCGCATGCAGGCCGGAATGTCAATATATCTGCTTCCTATTTTGTGGTGGCAGGCCCACCATGGTTTTGTGTCGTTGGGGCTAAAATGGAAGAGTTTGCGTGGCTGCAAGAGCCTCTTGCATACTGTAGCTCTTCACTAAACGATGTGGTTGTGCGGTTTATTTGGAAACCTTTAATAGCCATGCAAAAACTAAACACGACAGATGTTGCTAGCAACGTAAATACCTTAAAGCGGGGTGCTCAACTCCAGTCCCCAAGACAACCCCAACAGATTAGCTTTTAAGGATATCCAGCTTCAGCACAGGTAGAACAGTGGATCAGTCAAAGACTGATTGAGCCACCTGTGCTGAAGCAGGGACTGATTGAACCACGTGCGGAGGAGGTCAGGCTTAAAACCTGACCTGTTGGTGGCCCATGACTGGAGTTACTCACCCCTGCTATACACCGTACCAGCAAACGCCCTTGCAGAAAAAGTGTCAAAGCTCAATGCAACCCAATGGAATAGACCATCGCCCACAGTTTTCCTATAAAAGCTCCCTGAAAAATGCACAGCGTGCACTATACATGAATAGCTGGGAACAGGGCCACGGGACATAGCGTGGCTGTGCGAATCCCTGGGAGGCCAGAACGCCCTTCTTACCTTCAGCTTTGTGTCCGTTGAGTCTTTAGGTGTTAAAGAGGGTCTCCCAACGCTGCCCAGAGGGCGCTTAGGGGTGGAGGTGGAAGTCTGAACTGGAGCAGGGCTGGCAGATTTTTTGGGTTGGGCGAGTGTAGAGGAGACTGGTTTCTTAGGGCTGGGTGCAGTGAGGGGTCTGCCTTTGGCTGATGCAGACTTGCTGGATGGTGTAGCAGCTGAAGCCTTAACATTGACCACAAAAAAAAAAAAAAAAACATGCAAAACAAACGTAAAATAAAATAAAATGAATCAGAACAGAAAGAGAAAATAAATTGCAAACGCGTTCAGTTGAAAAACAAATGCAGCGCAGAATAAATAAAAGATGGTGGTTTGATTTTGAATTACAATGAAAATAGCTTTGTTTTATTATTGTACAAATATAAATGAAAAGCATGTACCGTATAGTTACTGTATGTTTGTAAGTGGCTTGAAAAACGTACAGGATAAGCCCATCTGGCAGACCCGTGTAGTGACAAATATGGATGAATTATATTATGATCAATATTCTCAATAGTTATGAGTAAAAACTGCTCTCCACAATGGCTTGAGAAATCTCAGTTGAGATAAGATTCTTACTGCTCATTTCATTACAGAGACTAGTGTCAATTAGAAATCTCAGACATGTAACAGAAAATCACATTATATACAGAATGACAGGAAAGGCTGGGGAATTGTGAGTTACAGGGAAGGCACGGAAACATAGAAGCCCTTCTTAATCTTGGCCACGGACAACAGAACAGCTGCTTTGTGTAACATGAAGCACGCCCACCAGCTGTCTCTGCTGGACCAGCAACATAACACCACGTATAAGAAACCATTGTAAGCTGGAAAGAATGTAAGATCAGAAGTCTGAGGAGAAAGATGGGCAATGTTCATTAAAAGATGGGTTTGGTGGGTTTGGGTTGATACCAGATTGAGATCATATCTAGGGTGACCAGATTTACAAAACTAAAAACCGGGTCACAAAAAAAATATTTAAAATACAAATGACATCAATTGCACCCCTCCCCTTTCTTTCTCTCCTCCACCCCCACTCTTCCCCCTTCCCCCCATACTCTCCGATTCTGTGCGTCTGTCAACCTCCCCATTCTGTGCGTCTGTCACACCCCCCCCCCCCCCATTCCATGCGTCTGTCACCCTCCCCATTCTGATTCTGGAACCTACATGTCACTGTGGAGCAGGGGGAGGGGGGAGAGGGGGTGGGAGCCATCTTGCACTCTGGCAGACACTGGAAGATCTCAATGACTTCTGGGTCTTACTGCTGGGGCTCCTCTGCAGCTAACCCCGCCCCCACCCTCTACATCTGTAGCCAGACCTGGCCGGCATCCTCCTGCTCTGTCGTCTCCAGCCCACCCCCCCCACCCCGTGGGAATCCTCCACTCTGCTGACTTTCAAAACCCGGGACAAGTAAGAAAAACCGGGACCTTTTAGAGAATATCAGGGCATAAGGGGACAGACCTTAAAAAAACGGGACTGTCCCGGCTAAACCGGGACATCTGGTCACGCTAATCATATTGCCTTATTTAGAATATGATCAAAACCAGCACGAGGCCTCATGTGATACACAGGAGTCTGTTACACATTTATGGCAGCCAGGAAAGAGACAGCCTTGCGGTCCTCACTTGCAGTGATGCAGAGTGCGGGATAGCTCTTCACATAATTAAGTAACAAATTATGTGGTATAGCGGTCGTGCGGATTAAACATAATAAAATTATACACCGACAAGAAAGCCTACTTTCAAATCAGGCACAGGCATGGAATCCCGTAACAAAGCTACCTTGCTTATTGGCACTATGTGTAGAGGATGAATGTTCTGTTTGTGGACATTTTCTAAATCTGCAGTGTTAATTATAAATGATAGTCATCCTCATTGCCCTCTAGCCCCTACCAACTACCGACTGCATCATCCATCCCCACAAACAGCAGTTTCTAGCATTGTTTTTGCAGGACATTTCATTGAGGTAGAGGAACAGCAAAAACATACATTTATGAATAGCTAAATATGTTTGAGAGAGATCCTGGTTCTGTAGGTAGGTTCTCATACCTTGACTTTTTTCTCAGGGCTCGGTGGGAGTTCTTTGCTAGGAGGAGCTGTGATGTCATTTCCTGTGGTAACTTCAGCAGGTTCACCAGCTTCTGATTTCACTGGGTAAATCAAGAACATGCACACACAAGAGTGATTAGTGCTACGCGGGAGATTTTGCAAATATGTAATGGTAGTTACCACACGATGATTAAAGTATTAATGGATATACGTCATTCACCACCTGTTAGCTCCAACACGTGCACTACTGCAACAGTCACGGACCTATTTCTGGTCTTGAAGTTGAAATTAGAAAACCAAGGGGGAAATGAAATGCTTCAATCTGTCTTGACCGCTTCTAACCTCAGACAATGTTACCAGGGGCAAAGAATACCGGAAACTTAAATGTCAGTGAGGGCCTAAAATAACATTAACACGATGAGCCATCTCATACTGTATTAGTGCAATAAGGTTCTTTTTAGGGTTTTCCCTTCACGTCCGGTTGCTACCCAAGTGATGTTGGCAAACTTCACGGTATTTTATGGCAATTAAAGACACAACAATACCCATGCTCTCTCCAAGTATCATTTGTGTCAAATGACTGATGGAAGTAGGTTTAACATTTTTCCAAGGTAACTCAATTCCACATGCAGTCTCTGGGGGAAGTGTGGAGACGCCAAAGGAATGTGCAGAAGTTAAAGTGCGACTATTAATGTTCAGGTGCAGAGAGATTATTTTGCAACAAATCAATGCAGCCATTTTACACATCACTAAGCAAGCAGAGCTCAACAGTCAACATTATGCGCACTCAACTTGTGATGCGTGATCCTTACTGTCCCTTCCAGTCAGAACACATTCTGCCGCTGACCTTTGAAACAAACGTCTCGTCTTCGAGTTCTAAAAGGAAGAACGTCCCAAGGCACAGCAGCAGAATTTACATATGGGTTGGACTTCCCTTGTAAATATGGCACTTGTGATTGTATTATAAACCAATATTTAACTATGGATGACCAGTAACAAGATGGATCCCTTCTGTACACCTACACGTGATTAGGATTCCTTCCATAACTATTTTCCTCTGGCAGCAGAGGGTGTTATATTATTACCATCGTCAAATTTATAGTTCAAAATACATGGACGGCATCCTTCACTAAATATGGCTCTGTCCCCCTTTTAGAAGAATGGTGCAGATGCTATAAACCTTTAACCGATGGTAAAGCACTTCTAGGATTTCTGAGCATCTTCTACTGTCAGGCCAAGGAGAAGTATCCCGAGCCTAGGGTGGGCCTTTCAGCTCTAGCATCTCTAACCCCAGGTTTGCTACAATTCTGATGTGCCTCAATTGATAGTGGTTTATTCCCTTATTAAATAATGGAGTTGTGATAATGGTTTACTTGTTTTGATGATTCAGACGTTTATTTGAACATTGCAAAAACAGTAAAGCAGATGGTGAAAGTTCACCAATACGTGTGCACCAAAACATGTCTGAGAAAGTCCAGTGAGGAGCAATCGGCAGCTGAAACCACATGCTGTAATGCAGGGGTGGCCAAGCCAGTGCTCAGGGGCCACCAACAGACCACGTATTAGGACTATCCCTGCTCAGTCTTCCTGGGTCCCGTCCTGAATCAAGAATATCCTTTAAACCTGACCTGTTGGTGGCCCGTGAGGACTGAAGTTGGCCACCCCTGCTGTAATGTATAAAGAAAACCAAGGCAAAGAAGAAACGAATAACAGGTAAACAGGAAGTGGCAGGTTTAAGTAGACATGTCACATTTTGAGACGCCTACGTTTTCGTAAATATGGGCAGGAAATTGGTAGAGTGCTCTACAAAGAAAATATTAAACGTTAAAGAATTGAAAAAAATATATATGAAGCGCAGGTGAATCCACTCATGGCTGCAGTATGTTACATGGTATGCAACTAAATCTCACAGCATGCTGTAAATACAGGTGTGTATTTAGGAATACACCCACAGCCTCCCGTATCCTTATCTGAAGAGGAACAATTGAACCTCCAGCCAGTACTAATTTCAGCACAAAATGTCACAGGGTTTTACAAGTCTCAATCACTCTCCTGCCCCTTTACATTCGTGATGGTTTATGAAATGATTAGAGGCAGGATAGAGAAGAGCAATACATGTCAGTTTGTTTCACAAGAGGTCACTGAAGCCCACCCAATGGCAGAACAAGACTGCATATCAGCCAGTTCTCCAAAGGGACCTGAGGACATTTAGGAAGAGAAGCACAAGCTTATTATAATGTAGATGTAGATATATAGATGTGCATGGCCTTAACTTCGTTTTAGTGTGAGGAATGGTACTTTGCTCCTGCTAATTTCATACTAGTTGTTTGGGCCGCTGAGAGTCCAGACCACATCAAGATCCTTTGCGGGCTGCATTTGGCTCGTTGGCCACCAGTTGAAGAGCCCTGATGCATATGATGCTTTCAGTCAATCTCTAGATAGGAGCAATATCTTCATGAAAAGGTTATTTTACCTTAAAAACACTAGAATAAATCCTCCATCTCAAATCCAGGTTAAATGCCTTTAAAGCATAACATTTCCCTTACACTCTTTTACTCCCCATTTTCTAGAGACTGTCCCTCTGGAACCGCCAGAGCCGAACCTCTGGCGTCTGATATACTTAGAAGTAAAGTTACAGGTAGTGATGTACCGGGTCCAAAAAAATGACCCGTAACCAGGGGGGAAAGGGGAAAAAAAGTTTTGGCTTACACACAGCTGGTGGCGGTGGGTGAGGAGGACAGCGGTGACATCCTGGTGGCAGTGGGAGCAGCGGAGGACATCCTTCAGGCAGTGGCAGAAGAGGACGTCATTCTTCAGCCTGTGGGAGCAGCGGAAGACATCCTTCACAGCTGGTGGGAGCAGAACATGTGACTAGACCAGGAGCGTTACTATTGGACAGCCGGGGAGGAGTGCGACTTCCGGTGCAGCTCCTCCCCGGCTGTCAAATAGTAATGCTCCTGCTCCGGTCACATGTTCTTCCGCTCCCACCGGCACCAGCTGTGAAGGACGTCTTCCGCTGCTCCCACCGGCTGAAGAATGACGTCCTCTGCTGCCACTGCCTGAAGGATGTCTTCTGCTGCTTCCACCGCCACCACGATGTCGCAGTGGTCCTCCTCACCCTCTGCCTGCAGGCAAGTCTTCTGCTGCTCTGCTCCTGCCATTCTCCAATAGGATTGAGTGAGCAGAGCGGAAGTGTCCCAGCACCCTGGGCCAGTCCCAGGTACTTTAAATATGGCTGGGTAGGCCAGGTAACGGGTACATCACTAGTTACATGGTTTAAATCTACCCACAGAGGAAACAAAATGGCAGTCAAATCTCAGGCCAATAAGAAGCTGCAACATCATCTTCCTACTGGTTGGCTATTTAAATCCCCTTTAAAATACCAGGAAGTAATACCAGTAACCCATGGGGTAAGTATCTCCAGAACAAGGGGGTCCTCAGAGCTGATAAGTGGGGTTCAGCTGTGGAGGACCCCCTAGCTCTAATTCTGTAGAGAGGAAAAAGGGGGTGTATAGACAGAATTGCAGTTTCTCTTTTTGTCAATTACATTCAGGAAAAAATGATACATTTTGTAACATTTATTTTGAGGGGCCAATACCAAATTTTAAAAAAAATCTATAGCAATAATGACAATTGTTTTACTATTTTCCCAAATAAAGTTTTTAAACTTTGTTTTTATTTACAACTACTTCCAACTCTTGTACAAGCAACAGCCAAATATGCAGTCACCAAAACACAAAAGCCATAGGCTCAATCTGAAGGGCAAGTAGTTTCATAAACATCGTTATTACAGAAGCATTAAGCTTTGCCAAAGCACTATTACAAGTATTTTAGCATTAGAGCAGCGGTGCGCAAAGTGGGGGGCGGGAGATTGTGCTGGGGGGGCGCGGGCAGTTGCAGAGGCCCCGCGCTCTTCCCCCAGGCATTTAAATTAAATGCCGGGGGATCGCGTGAGGCCCCTGCAACTGTTTACTTACCGGGATTCAGCCGTCTGTGTTGCGTCGCCATGGCAACGCGGCGTCAATAGACGCCGCGGCACCATGTGACCTGACGTCACACGCACACGCAGCGTCATCTGACGCGCCTGAAGGAAGGCAGGGGGGCGCGAGAGCCGGGGGCAGAGAGACAGGGGGGCGCAGCACAAAAAGTTTGCGCTCCCCTGCATTAGAGGACCCCTACGCAGTTGATTGCTTCTATTAATTTATTAGTATGACTGCAGATTTGTCTTCCATTTAAGAACCGTTCCAGTCAAACTGGTTACCACCAATATGATCAATCGACACCAACCTTACAATGTGTGCATTTAGTTTGTTAGATGTCCTCTTTATTTTCTATTACATGGTACTACAAAACTACTGTATATTCTTGAAATACATACTGGTCTTCATTTCTACCAATATGTCCCAGTCTTTGAAACATCAGTAACAATTGTTGATTCTGCCCTAGTACCACAATGTTTTCCAATTGGTATCCGTACCAAAATACTCATAAGGGGTTCAATCTGTGCATAAGGATTGTGAACACCAGCAGTGGATAACTCCAGTTCAGTGGCCACCAACAGGTTGGGTTTTAAGGAGATCCCTGCTTCAGCACAGGTGGCTCAGTTCCACTTGTGCTGAAGCAGGGATATCTTGAAAACCTGACCGGTTGGTGGTGGTGGCTATTGAGGACTGGAGATGGCCACCGCTTCTTCCCTTCACGTACACGGCTCAATGTTTGTTGTTTTACAGGATATTTTATTTGGCCTTGCTGCACCAAACTCGCTGGCATTCCAAAAGCCTCTTATACCTTCCACGTATTGTGTATATATCTCTCTATGCAAATATCACAGCCGGATCAACGTCTAAGCTTCAGCAGTTACTGTGGAAACTGGAAAACCCGCCAGGGTAATCAGGTTTGTTGGTTTGGCTTTAAACATACTGTATTCAAATGTGTTCATTCACCGATTGTATTCAGTCAGTGCACTTTCTAACTGAGCGTGATGGGAGAATGATGAACACTAAAGCTAGGGCCTGTCAAAAAGCATTCCTTCCTCTTCACAGATTGGGTCACCAAAATGTCAAAATCGCTGGATACAATCTACATGCTGTAAAGTTACCAACGCAGCAGTTGGTAAGAACTTGTAGTGTCGCACTTTTTACAGGACCATACTGCTTCTGAGCTTTGGAATCGGCAACAGTCTGACTCATAGGACAAAAATCAACTATTCAGAGGTAGCCTATATTTATATCTAGGTGATAATGTCTTACATGTCACAGGTACAGTATAAGCAGTATTTTTTAGCAAATAAAAATACCACTTGTGAGTTTCTCAGACACGTCTGCAACCCTGCCTTTCCCCATTATCTCTTAGCAAAGCATGCTTCCACTGCAGCCAGGGATTCTGGGAAATTACATGCATCATAAGGTTTGTACAACTTTTATTTAAACTCTTTCATAATATAACAGAGTGAAAACTACTTCCATAGGCGCATTGTTCCACCTCCTTACTACTACCCTTCTCCTTAGAAGTCACAATCCCATTACTGGCCAAACTGTTAACGCTGGAGAACAATATACAGCTAGGTATTAATGTTAAGAGCACAGATTGGGTAGGCAACGCAATCTACTGCTCAAACTCATAATAGGCTGGGGGGCCAATTCTTATAATCCAACTGCAAAACCTGGGTCGCATCATCAGAGGGGCGGAAGGAAAAAAAAAAAGGGAACGTAACCTATGGCCCGACAGTCACTATAACCCTCTCTCTCCTGGCCGGCCAACCTCCAGGCCGCATAACAGCTTTTTGGGACTAGTTTAACAGGCCTGGTCTACATAGACCCCCTTGCTTTATGATGTGTTTTCTCTATGGAGAGGCATAATTCTAGAGTGCATAGCAGAGCCACCAAATTAATAAAGGGGATGGACAATCTAACTTATGAGGAGAGGCCAGCTAAATTAGATTTATTTACATTAAAAAAAGAGGCGTCTAAGAGGGGATATGATAACCAGTGTTCGACAAACCTATACATTTGCTCGCCCCGGGCGAGTGGATTTAACCCCCGGGCGAGTAAATTTTGGCCCAAGCAGCACACGTTTGGTACTAGGTGGCGAGTAGATTTTGTGTGGCGAGTAGATTTTTTGGTGATTTGTCAACCACTGATGATAACTATATACAAATATATTCGGGGACAATACAAGGAGCTTTCAAAAGAACTATTCATCCCACGGGCAGTACAAAGGACTCGGGCCATCCCTTAAGGTTGGAGGAAAGGAGATTTCACCAGCAACAAAGGAAAGGGTTCTTTACAGTAAGGGCAGTTACAATGTGGAATTCATTACCCATGAGACTGTGATGCCAGATACAATAGATTTGTTCAAAAAAAAGGTTGGACATCTTTTTAGAAAGGAAAGGTATACAGGGATATACCAAATAAGTAAACATGGGAAGGATGTTGGATCCAGGGAGTAATCTGATTCCCAATTCTTGGAGGAGTCGGGAAGGAATTTATTTTTCCCCTTATGAGATCATTGGAAGATATGATACTGGGGTTTTTTGTTTGCCTTCCTCTGGCTCAATATACTGTAAGTATAGATAAGGGATAAAGTATCTGGTCTAAATTTAGCATAGGTTGAACTTGATGGACGCAGGTCTTTTTTCAACCTCATCTACTATGCAACTATGTAATTAGGGCTATGCTACACATACAATTTCCCCATCACCAATGCAACATTCTTTTCATAAAAGGCAAATTCCCTTCCCTGAACATTAAAACTCTGCTGTGGGCAACAAAGACAATCTTGCAGCTTTTATCCATTATGCAGATAATTACTATGTTCGTAATCATTTAGAAAGGATAGTGCTATTAAACTCGAGATGCTGGTGCAAAAAACAGCTACAACTTCAACCAATTACATTAATAGTGCCATTAAGAATGCTTTTGGGGCTTCAAAGGGTAATAAAGTTAGCTGCAAAATGAAAAAATCATTGCAAAACAGTACACCACAAATGTGCCTGAAACACAACCCTGTGAGGTTCAAGAGGCTGAATACTGCAAACTCTTTGTGCGGTTGGTGAAAACATGATATATTCCTTTTTAGCTACTGTACCGTACAAAAATAAAAGGTGAAGGAAGTACTTAAAGTTGTATTTTTTTATTGAACAAGCAATTAATTACTCGACAGGGTTGTTCTGGAGAAATGTCAACATTTTGGCAGTCGTCATGCCTGAAAATCGGTCACTAGACTTTAAATTTAAAAATAGATAATCGGTGACTAAAAGACCTAATAGTTTAAATTCTACTGCCTCTGGATCCTGAACAATTTGATTTATTGCAGGCTGTTGGAGCTTGTAATAATCCAACATAATTTCTTCACGTGAAATAAGAGTACAGCATCAGCTGTGCAATTTGCTGCAAAATACGAAGCAAACTTTTTGATCCACGTCAATTTGCACAAGTGGCAGGCGTGCGAAACCTGGGAATCCGGTTTCATACATTGGGAGCAGAAATGTTAGGAGCAGGAGTTAGGGCCACGTAAGACCAGAGGGGTTTGATGCAGCTGATACCATTTATGTATCATTTGTTGATAAATCTCATAACATGGCTGGGACTCTCCTTCCCTATAACCCCAACCCCAAATAGCTCACTGGTGCGAGCAGAAGCAACTGGAGTAAAGGACGGAGTGACAATGTGCACCTGTTTGATAGATATCCCTTACCAACGTTACACACCAAGTAAGGCCATGGAAATGTTCCAGGTATAACAGTAAAGGAGGTATATCCTCTTTTGCACCCCAAATATCGCCACCACCCTAACATTAGGCACTGTTACAGAGCTCGTGCTAGACATTACATTGTACATGCTTCAGGAAATCAAACATATGATTACAGAGAACAAAACCCGGCTCCAAAACTGACCAAATTCAGCCTCTTCTGAAGGCCCAAACTGCCAATGTTAGTTTGACCATCGTCATACTGTGTTTAAAACAATTATTTTCTTAACACACGGTTATAAGTGTTGGCATTCCTTTGTCCAGTTTATCACAGAATGAAAAAGATATTCCCAGCGCTAGAAAAGATTTTACTTCCATTCATATGAATGCAGCTGAACTCCAGCTCAGAGGTGCCCACTTCACACCATATGGATTAGAGACCTCTGGTCTATAAAATAGATATAGCATGTGAAATTAGAACCCAAAACATCTGCATTTGCCAAGTTCTCTCAGGTTTGTTCTTATGGGGGAAAACATGGGAGGAGTTCAGGGAATTTAAAGTAAAGAGAAGCCACTGATCTTGTAACACTCAGACCCCTGCAAACAACGCACACTTTGTCTCATCTTTAATAGGAATATATAGACATTTCTTCCTTCTCTCCCCTTCTCCACTTTTCATAGCAGCCAAATGCCTTCATCTCCCCATCATTTCCACTGTACAGATTTCAGTGTCCCACTGCATCCCTACGCCCGATACTTCCCCTCCTTCCTCGCACATTACTTGCTCCCCTCAGAAGTGTGGACCCTTCCCTCACCTGTATTTTCAGGGGCCTGGGGACCACGTCAAAGATGTAATCTTCCAACTTCTCGTCACCTGTTTAACACTCAACATGTGCTACCATGATTCACCCTAAATCGGCAAGAATGTCAAGCCAGGCTGTGTGAACACACACACTATATCTATACATCACACACACAACTGTATTCAAGATTTATTAAAAGGCTACTTTAATACTCCTTACCCACTCAACTATCTTAAACCAATTTAAATCACTCTTGATTAAAAAAAAAAACATCATGGTTTTGTCCTGTGAACTATTGAATACATTTGGCAAATGACGGCATATTAACCTTAGCCCATAATTTACCCATCCGGGTACCAATCAGGGAAGGGCCGTTTGCCCGAGCATTAACATGCTTAACAGTAACTGCACACACAAGGGAGGAGCTACAGTGAAGTGAAACCATCTCATGCTCATTATGAAAAATGTCATACTTCTAGATGCATCAGAAACATCAAGGTTTAACCCTTTAAACATGTTGATGCTAATGGTACAGTTGGTCTATACGAGGGGCTGCACCTTTAAGTGAGAATTGTGCTCCCATCGCCCAGCAGTAAGACCCCCCTTATCTCATCTCCCCATCCCCCTTATGAAGACAATAGAGCACACAAGATGGGGTCTTCATATTAAAAAATAAAAATACAATTAGAAATGACTGCAGTCATGAATGAAACGTGTATAGTTGCAAGGCTATTTATTATAATTAGAAGTGTGTGCACTCAATATCAAATATACTTCGCTATACTCAAGCTATATTTTCTTACTGTCCAATATTCTCTAGTGCAGGGGGGAATAGGTGTGGGGGCAACTCCAGACCTAAAGAGCCACCAACAGGTCAGATTTTAAGGAAATCCCTGCTTCAGCACAGGTGGCTCAATCAGTCTGACTGAGCCACCTGAGCTGAATCAGCGATACCCTGAAAACCTGACCTATGGGAGGGGGGGGGGGAGGGGGGTCTTGAGGACCCCTGATATAGCAGACCAGAAACTGAAGCTATTTCACAACGTACCAACAGAACAAAGAAACAGAGCGGATACCCCATTTCCACGTCGCATTAACCCCACTGTAAAAACAATGACGTTCAGATAAAACTGGACTGAACCTACAGTACAAAAAAGCATCAGGAGTTTTGGGCAATGTATTAAAATGTTCAATTCATAATTCCAATATGAGCTCTGGTGCTTTTAGAAGACATTTACCGTTGAAGTCCTAGTGTACTATATCTCTCTACGTGATCTTCCATTCATAAGAAGCTCAACATCTTTAACGATCAACCTTCCCCATACATCAAATTAAAAAGCTGCTGCATTCATCTTCAATTCGGTATATGTATCGTAAACGACATTTTAACTGTTACCTGAAATACAGCAGCCAAATAAAAGGACAAAAACAACAACAACAACGACAACAACACAGAAATGTGAAAGTCCGTCATGGATGGACAAACTATGACACTGCCATGCTCTGGAAGCAGATGCTTCTTTATGAAACCGAAGACAGGTAACAAATAGATATTCTCTTCTAATTAGTCCATTTGTGGTTAGCATTGACTTGGAAGCCCTGATAGAAGTAATGTAAAGAAACATACCATTATGTGCATCTCCGGCTTGCAGTGATGACGATAACATCTGTACATTAGTGACCTCCATTTCTTTTTTCCCCAGGACGGCACATTTGGAGAGCTCCCCTGGGCTCCGATTGTCGGCATGCTTTGCTTCCTCGCAGACGAGGAAGGAGCGGTTAGAATTGGTCAGGCTTGTGTTTTCACTGGCTTCCACTCTCATACCAGTCTTCACTTCACTGATGCTAGTTTCTGGGATCTGTTCTAATTTTGTCATGTGTAACTCTGGGGCAAGCAGCTCTTTCTTGGCATTCGGCTGCTCATTCATAAATGAGGAAGGGAGTCCTGTAATATTTTGCTCGGTACTGAAGTCATATCCTGACGTTTGTTCTTCTGCCACGGTCATAGATCTTTTCATTGAATTGGCTTGCTTTTTTTGCATGGAGCTGGGACTATAGTTAAAGCTACTGGATGATGAATGTAGGTCAAAATTATCTTTTGCTCCATGAGTCTCTGGATACTTATCAGCAATGTTGGCAGTAAGAGGAACAGTCAAGTGGGAGCACTCAGACATTGCACGCCTTATTGCCTTCCTCTGATAAGCAGTTCTGTTCAGCAAAAGGCAGTCATCTGGGCTGCCAAGTTTGTCGTCCATGTCTAAAATAAAGCCATCTTCCTCTAGGTCAATGATGTTCTTGGTATGGTCTTGTTTGAAGTCTTCTTGGGCAAGTTCCACCATTGTAGTTGGTGGATCTGCTTTGATATTGGGCATCAGAAGTGAACTCGCACTCGGAACATAATTGTTTTTCACTACTCCAACACAACACCCAGATGCTCCCCCTTTAATCATAGTTGAATCTTTTTCTGCAGAATTAGGCAGGATAGGGTTAAAGTTTGGATTCCACACACTAGACTCCTGATTCAGCATATACTTCCCTTTGTCGCTCTCATAACTGGGCAGATTGTATAGCTTTTGCTCTTGCTGGCAGGTAGACTCAAAGCAGGTTTTATTTGCGGCTTTTTCTTGGTCAGTGATTGCTTCAATTTGGTCAAGCCCAAACAGTCTCTTGGGTCCTGCTTGCCCAAGGTACAACTCTGAAGCTTTGGAACTGGAGAAGGATTCTTCTGATTGAGGAAAAGCATCAGAAATAAATGACAAGCTTTCAAGGTGACCGGGGTTCGGCTGGTATAGAATACCCTGCCCTTCAGTCTCTTCTTTTGGTGCTATTGGAAGGTTTTTGTCTAGCTTTGCCTCAAAGAAGCATAGCTTATCTTCATCAGTGAAGCCAGCATTTTTAACAAGACCATCTTTAATCTGCCCTCCTGAGTTCACATTCAAGCCAATCTCATTCAGTTTGCCCTCTGTTCTCTGCCATTCATATTCCGTTTTAGCAAACTCTCTCTGGGCTTCCTTGCATTGGTAGGCTTCAGGAAAGCTTTCGGTGTTCCTGGCTTTGCACAGCTGACTGTATTCAGTAAGAGGAGGGGGGTGCTGATTTGAGAAAGACATCATTAACTGCTCCTCTTTATCCCTTCTCTGGCTGCACTAACACACTCAATAGCAAACCAAGCCTGCAAGGCAGCCTGAATCTGTGACATCACGTCCTCTGTTCATGGAAGAAAAAATATCCTCCACCCACAGCCCCTCTGCTCCCTCCTTTCCAAAGCGCTCACTGGTATAACAAGAGCCACCAACCAATTCCATTGTGAAAGCAACAACGGAAGCATTGCCAGGTTCTTGCAAAGGTGAATACATAAAGCCATCGTTTATTACAGTCATTATGTTTTTAATCACTTACACAGATCATGTAAATTAGCAAACAGATCACACATTCATTGTATTTGACATTTCCCAATGCCAAAACATTTGTGCAAAAGAACTCCTTTACAGTTCTGGAGGTCCAGCGGCATCTGACCGCCTGGAGGGGTCACGGCGCCCCACGCCCTGGATAATGGAAACAGAAGAGGAGAACCCCCACTTCCAAATCGGGCTGGCATCTCTGGCGTGCTCAGCTCAATCTGCCTCTAGGAAACAAGTGCCAATGATGTGCCTGGTACTTGGTAAAGGGCCTCTGGCATTCCAGGTCCCATGCCATACCCCATATCATTAGGGGACTGTAAAAGGTGGAGAGGAAATGGGTCTAATTATACATTTCTCTTCTAAAGAGGGAACCGTGCACAGTGCCGCCGCACAGCGTTTTGCTGCCAGTGAGGCTCAGCCCAAACAAGCTTACAATCTAAGTTGTGACCGAGGCAGAGAAAGCCACTTGCCCAAGGTCAAACACAGCCGAATTTGGTTCACCCACTTCAAAGGCCGTGTTCCTACTACTAAGCTACTCATGCAACCAACAAGATAGATTATGTTGTGTTGAAATGTAAGTTTTATACTTTGAAGCTATAAATGAACAGGCAACACAATATAACAATTCCCATGTTTTTATTAAATAACTCAGTTGTGTAGTATTAGATAATACTTACATTTAAAAATAAAGAATTCAACTGTTAAAAGCAATGTATAGTTCTACATTCTTACCTAAGCTGGCAATCGTTTGGTGCGCCTATTCTAAATCTGTCAAAATACTGTGTACCTAATGAAATGGCCGCCTTCTAACTTTGTGCTGCAGTCTGAAATGCTGCAGCTGATCTGTAACATTATATCATCAAGTGTAACACATTGTTACAGCTTTCAGAGAGAGTCTGCTGTATGGAAAGCAACAGGTCTGTTTGTGATACTTTGCTGTCAAAGGGCAGAGCTCAAAAGTTTGTGTCAGAGCCTGTTTCAAAGGAGGAACTTGATGGGACTTTTCTAAATGAATGCTGTAGCAACCAAAAGGTGTGTGCGTGTGTGTATATGTGTACATATACATCAATTCAAAATGGCTTTAGGAGAGAGAAAAAATGCCGACAGTATTATCCAATACTACAGAACTGACAAAAAAAGGAATCCCATAGGATGTCATGCTTTGCCGCTTTAATTCCTTTTTTAATGTTTTAATATACGGCGCATCATCCATTCCTTTGGCTTCTATAGCGAGCTCTGACCTCTTCCTGAGCTCTGCAGGAGCTTTTGCATCAACTTATCACGAACGGGAAAATGTTGCAGTGTTCCCTGCAGGAGACACTGGCTGAGTTCAAAGTTGTAACAATAGCCCAGGTTACCCGTCGCAATATAAGGTTATTTTGTAGCTGTTGCGTTCCCACTGACTGACGGATTGATTCAAAGTCGGTCATTAGATAAACCCAGGGAGCAGGATATTCGCTGATCGATCACAGGAGAATGGATTGATCGGCAGCGTCGGTAATTATTTTTCATTAAAAAGGTACTCAAATGCTGCATATATTAAAAAATACATATATGCCACCAGGAACAGGGCTTTAAGCCTCCACTACTTCCCATACGGGTGTGGCTGTGCTATGGATCAAACAATGCCATGTCTACTAACAAGGGCGTTAGAAGAGAACAGAGGAGAATGAGAAAGGGTTTGCTTTTTTCTTTAGGGGCACCAGTGCGCTTTACTGGACAGGCATATTTTCTGTTTACAGTACATACAAATATTCTATAAGTAAAATATCCGTTCCATGGGCCACATACGTAGAGAAATGCACACGCTATAAATACATAGAGAAATGCACACGCTATACACACACTATGTAAAGGGGACAGAATTTAACCCCGAACTGATGCATTGCAGAATGATGCAAATTAAGATCTAGCTCTTAAAAATGCCCCTTGTCAATCTGACCTCATTGCAGCATTATATTACTCCGTGTGCAATCCGGGAGAAAAACGATACATTACATGCTTGCCGATACTTCCTGTAGTTGGGACCATTTGCACAATGGAGCACTGGTATATTTAAAATGAAGAAAATAAGTGAATACGACACCAATTTTCCCTTTTTCAGAGTCATTAAGTAAAAAAGCACAGGTTATAGATCTAAATATTAAAAAGTAGTTTTACCCATATGTATTTGGTACCGGTGTTGAAATAACCATATTATAAACATATGGAATAGAAATGCACGAAGGTTACTTGGTCATGTCCCTTAGCCTGGCTCAGACCTCATGAAACCCGTAGGACCCTCAATACATTCAGTGCAGCATGTCTAGGATACATCCTTGTGTGATCACAGCACTACCAGCCCTAGGCTCTGCTCCGACCCCTTTATGACAGGTCTCTGGATGTGAGAAGCGGCTCTTTATTTCTTCCTTCAGACATCTTGGCTGCAATAGGTTTCTATTTTGGGCTCCCGAAGCCAGCGATAGCAGCTCCTTATTCTAATGCACAGTGAAGTTTCTCGCTCTGCTCTGTAAAGGTGCTAAACGACACACACAGAGTCACTGTGTTACTGGGTGTCTCCTTGTAACGGAAGAGGAGTCGGTGGCCCGGTCCCCCAACATGGTTAGCACTTCAGTACTAGATTTATTTGATAAACTCCTTGCAATGTGTTCCATTTGAATGGGCACTGAAGCTGTGGAACCACTGATGAAGATTGTGTAACCACCACTCATACTGTATGTTTTACATGAAACCATTTGTTGGCTAGTACATAAATTACTTGAAAATGACACTGCTTAGGTCTGAGCAACTGTATGTCATCCTTACCAAGTCATTGATGGACTTGATATATAAATAAAACTTTTGGACCTATTAATGCCATTTGTTGTTACCTCTAGTGGTAACGAGTGCCATTGGTAACTTGCAAGTCCAGATATGACACATGCTATATTTCCCAGAGTGAGCACAGAATATCAGCACTTCTATAGGATTCAATGGCCGCGTTGATGCAGAATATCACAACATACGAACCAAAAAGAAAACAATGAAGCCTGATACAATACATGCCATGGTTTCCCATTGTTTGTACCATATATATGCGCCCCTACATTATGTTTAGTTGGTAAAAAGTCAACCATTTACTCACCAGTCATAACTGGAAATAGGATAATAGTGTATCCAGACTGAAGAACCTAATTGAGGGCTTCCAGATCTTTCACCATCCTAGTTGCCTCCTCCTGCAACCGTGCATAGTATTTGAGATATGGATGCACAAGGCCTTTATTATAGGGTTTTGTTCAGAGCCGGTGCCGACCGTTCCCAACATTCGGTTTTCCCTGTGGATCTCTGCTGTGCTTTGAGCAACGCAACTTCCTGAGCAAACACACAAGGATCTGTTTTCTGGGCCGTAATCAGAATATAGATCCTGATTGTAGATATATAGGAATTCTGGTTTTCCGTTGTTTATTATTTGGTAAAAGGTTTTTTTTTTTTTCACGTTATTTCTTTTTTTTTTTTTTTAGATCAGAGTTCAGTGTCAACAATGAAAATGTGACATTTTAAATGTAGTGTTTAATTGTTGCACTTGTTATTTTTCATACTCCCCTTGCTATCCTAACCTGTGGTTGGGCGGCTACAAGAGTCGGAACTCCAAGAAAATGATGCAGAATTTTCTGTTTTTATCTGTTTTACCTGGAAGTGCAAGATGAATCGGTGGTGTTTTTCTATTAAAAAATAAATGTGTGCGTGTGTGTGTGTGTGTAACTTGCCCGATTTTCCCCATTGTAAAATTATCTTGCAGTGTGTGTTCATTCCCCATCCATGTACACAAGCAGTGTTTTGCAGCATTACTATACAGCATACAAGAAATAGCAACAGCTAAAAAAAACAAAAACATACCAATAAAAATTGTGAGAAAGTATTTGCAATTGGCAGGTTAGTAGCATGTGGAAAGGGTTACAGAGTTGGGGTAAAGATAGATGCAATAAATGTGGCTTGATAGAAGTGTTTGGACTAGGCAATATAATTCAATGCACAGATTTGTATTAAAACGTCCCCATTCAAAATACTCCTTTTCCTCAGAAATCTGCTTCATGCAACAGCTCCCGTCACCACTGAAAGTATCCGAGGCAGAAGCTGTTGGGTTATGGCTTGTGTGTTTGGTTTGCACAACCAGCTCTCCTGAGGTGGAATCGACCATTTGGCTGCGGCCGTCTCGCCGTGACCAAGTTTCCACCGGCGTTCGGCAGCAGAGAGACCTCCGCTTCTCCAAGAGAAGTTAAATTAGTAGGTGGGGAGTGGGAGGGGGGGAGAGGAGGGGGGTTTAGGGTAGGACGGGTTAAGATGAGGGATTTTTAGGGTAAGGTTAGGGACTTACTTTGGCAGCAGAGCAGCCGGCGGAGAGGTCCCTGCGGCAAAGCTAAACGCCAGCGGAGCCTTGGTCCTGGCAAAGTGGCCGCTACCAAATGTTTTAGACTGCTCCTGAGGGGTCTCTCTAGCAAATTGACCTGCCCGACTGTAAAACTCCTGAAAGCCCAACGTCTATATATAGAGTTGTTGGGGGCAGGGGGTAAGAAGGGCAATTCACCAATGTCTCCTTCCACGCTCACAAACTGCGTGTGCCAGCAACCTAAACAAAGACTAATACAAAAAAAAAAAGTATACAGTGGGACATCCAATGCCAGTAGGAATACAAGGGAAAAAGAGAGAACCTTGGTACAAGCTAACCCATCAACGCCCCTATGTTCCAAATAGAGACCCATAGTAGTATAATGTAGAAAGAAGATGGAGGCACACAAGTAGTTATGCAAAAATGCTATTTTCTACTGCATAGTAGTAGGCAGAACTTTAGCATGTTTGCATAATTACATGTGTGCCTCCATCTTTTTTCTACATTAAAAAAAAAGACGAGCAAGTGGTGGTCATGTTCCAGGCAGGCTGCCGAGAGCTGCTTGCAGTCTGGTGCGTCAAAATGAATATATTTCCACTACAAATATTTGTCTTACATGGCCTCAGGCCGTGTGCAGACCTACTTATCATAGGTCCCCTGAAGTGACAGACAGCTCCCCTCCTTTAGCCATCCCAGCTGCAAGATGCTTCCGTTTCTGGGCTCTGTTGCACAGTAATGACAATTCTGTATTCAGAAACAAAGCTCTTTCATTTGTGTTGGAACTTGGCAAATATGCTCCTGAGGTTAGCAATTCCCTTCAGAGCGCAGAAAAGGGCAAACATATTATACAGGTAACGGTCCTGCACAAGGAACTACCCTCCTTGTGAAATGCAGTTAAAAATAGCATTTCTGTTTCCAGATGATACAACACCCCCAATTAAAAAGTAATTTATGCGAGAGAAAAAGAAATCAAGTATTTTATCCACAAGGACAAGCACATGTTTTTGACCATCTGTACGGCAGACATTGTATATAGGCCAAGAACAGACTTCATTTTTTAATATGCCAAATCAAAAATCAAATGATTTACCACGTCATACAACAGATTTGGGGTATTTGACAAATGCTGCAATACTGTAGCAATGCAAAATTATTCTAGCCAACATCATTTAACCGGATGACTGGTAGAGGACTGAAGAGCATGTTAAACAAACTTGACCCCTTTACTATCAAGAGACCAGGAATGTGGGCGAGCATAGAAATGCTACACATTGCACATATGTGAATGTGCAAAGCAGGTTTCCAAACTCCTGATTATCAGGGACTGATTGAATGATTAAATGACAAATCGCTAAAGCTTGAAATAAACATGCTCATGTCGAAAGATCACGTCCACCTAAAAAAGCGAGTTATTAAACTGCTCGTTTCCCAACAAATACATTTTTATATGTGTTACACTGTTGGAGAAATATCAAAATCAGGCTATTTCCAAACTCCTTCATATTAAAATCGAAGCAATTCAATACCTCAACCATTTCCTGTATTCAGGAATCTAACGAATCTCAAGTCTGTCTTCTGTAACTCCCCTGGTACTAGAGACGTAATAAGATGCATCTTAAACCCTTTCCTTGCAAATATTTTATGAAGCGGACAGCTTTAACCAAATTACATTCTTTTAATATAAAACATAAAATAAAAGGGTATAAACCCTGTAAAATATTATATATATAAAAATATGAGAGAGAGAGAGAGAGAGAGAGAGAGAGAGAGAGAGAGAGAGAGAGAGAGAGAGAGAGAGAGAGAGAGAGAGAGAGAGAGAGAGAGAGAGAGAGAGAGAGAGAGAGAGAGAGAGAGAGAGAGAGAGAGAGAGAGAGAGAGAGAGAGAGAGAGAGAGAGAGAGAGAGAGAGAGAGGTTAAGATCTGCTTTGTTCTCGGAGCTTCCTTGTGAGCGATCGGGAGTTAAACATTAATCTGCTGCCATCCCATCCCCAGAGGATGATTCAGCCAGCGTTTCTATTTATACTCTGCTATTACTTTGCTCGTGTAATAACCCTCCCCTCCATTTTCTGCCGCTCACAAATCCAGGCTCATGTTTTTTCTTCTGTTATTCTATTCTGCGAAGATCTCCCTTGTTTCCAAGGCAACCCCCCCCCTAAACGGGATAATGAGGTGCTCAATGGCAGATAAAGCCATAGACATGAGCGCTAATTAAATAGTCATTAGTAAATGATTGCTCCCACCCAGCCTGCTTTCTTTTAGGTTTAAACTTGAAAAGCTGAAGAGGAAAATAAGAGCAAAGAGATGCATAGGTTACAGCGAGGTCACGTATACTTCTAGCCTCTACGTATTGAAAATCAATCAAGGTCAACTGCACACTTATGGGAAGTCCCAGTGTATGTTATATATTCCCGAGAACACTGTATTCTGGGCCGGTTCCTACTTACACACCCCTTCCTAAAATAAAGACCATGTACTCTGACTACCAGTAAGGAGAAGCTGGGCGTGCCGACACTGCAGGACGGGGCACACACGGTTCATTTTGAAAAAGGGCGAACGTAGCTACACTGCATTGCAAATTACATTTTTTGTTACTTAAGGAATTAAAAAAAAAAAAAAAAGCACAGTAATGCATACAACGTGTGCAATGTGAAGAGACCACGGTGATGCTTCCGACAGCACGATCGCAAATCCTACAGTAGCACATGTGAAGCGCAAATGCAGTGCCCCCTCCTTACCCCGTCCTGTATGCTGCAATGCATTGTATTTGTGGACAGTGCAAAATACTTTCAATTATCGTCTCATTAACTGGGTCTTATTTTTTAAATACTATCTTTTTTTTTTTAAATAATAATTTCTGGAAAATCACCTTTCTTGGTGCTCAGCAATGCCGGCATGTAAAGCAGCAGTCACCATTACAGATTTTAGAGCTAATACAAGGGATGCTCAACTCCAACGCGCAAGACCCCCCCAACCGGTCAGGTTCAGGATATCCCAGCTTCAGCACAGGTGGTTCAGCCAAAGACTCACCTGTGCTGAAGCAGGGACTGATTGAGCCACCTGCACTGAAGCAGGGTTAACCGTAAAACCCAACCTGGGTGAGGTGGGGGGTGGGGGGGCGTCTTGAGGACTGGAGTTGGAGTTGAGCAGCCCTGGCCTAATGCACGCAGGCTGATCACCAGGAAACATGGTTTCAAAGCCTTTGCATGTTTTAAAGCTACAGATGTCTTCAATTTTAATATAAGCAATGAAACAAGGCCATTAAAAAAAATTCTAAATTAAAATTCACCTTCAGTCAGGACTTTTAAAAGCAACACCTCAGTCACTGTACGGCATATCAATTCTTCCAACGTGTGTAACAAGCAGAAAATAAGCAACATGAACGTCACTCTCCTGTTGGTAAAACCTATTCACAGAGAAAGGGCTCGCCTGAAGTGTGGCCGTTCTGTCTGTTAAGAACCGGTCTAGGACATTTGGACGCAGTAATTTCACCGCGACCAAATGACCGCTGGTGCTCGGACGCAACTCACCTCTCTGCTGGGACACGCAGTCTCTGGCCGCTTCACCGATAAGGTAAGTTCCCAACTTTAACCCTTACCCTAAAACCCCTGAATACTAGTGCTACCCCTTAGCCTACAAACATTAACCCCTTACCCTAAAACCCAGAACACCAATGTTACCCCCTACCCTAAAACCCCTGAATACTAGTGCTACCCCATACCCCATAAACATTAACCCCCTACCCTAAAACCCCGGAATACTAGTGCTACCCTTTACCCCATAAACACTAACCCCTTACCCTAAAACCCCTGAATACCAACGCTACCCCCTACCCAATAAACATTAACCTCTTACCCTAAAACCCCGAACACCAATGTTACCCCCTACCCTAAAACCCCTGAATACTAGTGCTACCCCTTACCCCATAAACATTAACCCCTTACCCTAAAACCCACGAATACCAACGCTACCCCCCTACCCTAAAAACCTTGACCCCTTGTTAATTCCCTACCCCAACCACAAAACCCCCTAAAACTTGCTTTATGATGGGAGCAGGCGCCAACGTGTCCAGCGGGAAATCCGCTGCAGCAGAGCGTCAGTCTGCGGCCAAACTCCGGCGGTCATTTGGTCACAGCGAAACGGCCGTGACCAAGTGTCCCATCCCGGTTAAGCCCGACCTCACTTGAATAATCAAATCCAACAGCAACAAAATCTCAGGCAAAATAAAAGTAACACCCCTCAGCCATACAGCAATGTTCAAGAACACGCACAGTATGGGCTCGTTCACGCCCCCAACAGGTCTCCAACCCTGCACTGCCCTGCACTGCCCCATAATTACATAGTATTCTATGCTTCCTCTGCAGCCAGGGATTCTGGGTAATGACATGCAAATTGTTCACACTTGGCTCCTTACCCAATAAATCGCTGACCCCTTAAAGCTTATTCGTGCTGTTCGCAGGCTCTCACAGCAAAGCCTGTGGAGACTCAAAAAAAGGTTGAAACGTGTCCGAGTAGGTTTGCTGGCCAGGAACTTCTAGGACCCAGGCTGTGCTTTAAAAGGCTTACCAACATTTCTGCACCATACAACATAAGTAATGAGATCTGACCGAACATGCACCATTTCATGTAGGCTTCCTTTAAGGTTGCTATAGCGATGACCTATCACGTTGCCCTCGGACAGTCTGGACCACACCTGCTGGGCTGGACCGAACCCGATACCCATTCAGCAGGAAGAAAAATGAAAACGCAACGCTAAATATATCCCCCAAAAATGAATGAATTCCCAAAGGTACAGAATTTTCAGAGAAGGTTTGTGGTGAGCAGTATCGGGGGGCCGGGTCATCTTTCAGCCACACGACATTAAACATTGCGTTTGTGACCACAGACCATGCATAGTGAAACATTCACCAAAACAGCATCACTTTGTGTTATACCATAATCACTCAAATTGCACGGTCACTCCGTAAAACTGTTAGAGACGAGCGCTGGATTATTTATGATGTTAGTGGTCATGTCATGCAAGCGGAAATCACCAGAGGTTCCTACCTAAAAGCTAGTCATTTTAACACTTTCCCTGCTGGGGAATGGCTGACGTTTACAGCTGGCAAATGGATTGATGAAAGTCCGAATTATCCCTTAACTACACACAAATGGTGGCTCCTTAGAAATAAATATATATATTTTAATATTATTAATAAATATAATGCCTGTTTGAACACTGCACAATATTGGTCACTGGAAAGATGGCAATGGTTACATAAAGCAGTAGTTCAGGTCTGGGAGGTACAGTATTTCCCTACTCCCCATACACATTAGGCCTTATCTACACTCCAACTCACCACTACTAAAGAAACAATCTGCCACTTAAGTAGTTTACCCCTTAGGTCAGGGGTGGGAACGCCAGTCATCAAGGGTCAACAGGTCAGGTAAGACACCTGTGCTGAAGCAGGGATATCCTGAAAACCTGACCTGTTGGTGGCCCTCAAGGATTGGAGTTGCCCCGCCCCCCGCCCCCCCCTTCCTTAGGTACTAGACCTGAATAGGTGAATCAGAAAGTGTAAAAATCTGGCTTTTTTTTTATTCTGCCATTTTATGCTACAGTATATGAAGCACAAGTCCCAGAAATAAGATGCATGTTTTTGTTTTCTTGTACACCAAATATCTTAATAGCAATTTAGGGTTGTACACAATATATATTGTTATATATAAAAAAATGGAATTAAAAGAAAGTCCATGGGTGTGGGATTTACATGTCTGGCTAAAAGGTACTGGTATATTATTAGCACTGTGTAATCGGCAAGCAATATTACCAACTAAAAATCAGCCAAGACCTCATGCCATTCTTATTTGTGCTGCACGCTCATGCGAATTCACCCACAGGGAACTTGCAACAGGTTCCACTCAAGCTGATGGTATTAACTGTTGCTAGGTGAACAAACACACACCTTTATCTTGCATTTGCTGGCTTAAGCGGGTGTCCTTCGGCAGCCTTGACCTCTCACTATTGGGGACAGCAGCTCTTGAGGGTGGCGAAGGGACGCCTCTGGACTTCGTGGGTCTCATGTAACCTTTTAACTGTTCTTGTGCCTTGGTGTTCTCAGACTTACTGAAGCTTTTTTGTTGAATGCCTGAACATGACGGTGTCTTCGTTTGGATAGGATCCTCGGTGGGCATCGCTTCAACTTTGCTTTCAGAACCATCTTTCATGGTCTCTCTTAAATCCAGATCCTTCAAAGCAGTAGTAGTGGAGCAAGTTTTATCAGTAGGTTTGTTCTCCTGATCTGCCAGAACAGGTTTGGGAAGATCACCTTTATCTAGTTTACCCTCCAAAGAGATGATATGAACCAGCGGTTTTTCTTCAAAATCTAGCTCCTTGGTAATTTTCTGTGCATAGTGTACTGAAGTTTTAGTCCCAACCGGATTATCTTCCATGGCAAGTGTTAACTCTGAGGAAGATAACTGAATTACAGGGTTCATGCTTCTGTCCTGTACAAGAGAAGGAATGGTGACTTTGGGTACAGCAGCTACACTTTCTAAGTTGGGGTGGGGCCCTGAAGAGGAACATTCCACTATCTTCCCTGAAGAACCAAGAGAGGCCTCCACACCTAGAACAGCTGGTAACTTTGAACCATCTGCCTGAACATCCAAATTACCAGGAAGCTGAGAAAAGGGGATCTCTGGCACGCACGATTTATCAAAAGGCTTTTTGGTTTCAGATTGGGCTTCTTTAACAGACACAATTAAATGATCATTTTTAACTCCAAACTGATCAGCTGATGTAAATGGCGTGCTTTCAACTTGCTTTACTGTGGTAGCTCGTTTAGCTTTTCCATCCATCGGGGTCGTGATGGGGGTGTCTGTAGCATGCCCACTGTTAGCAGTAGAAATGCTTATATTCTCTTTATAGTCTAATGGTGGCCCCACATCCTGAGACTTCATTTCAACAAAAGTTGGAGGTTCCCACGAGTCAGTTTTGATCTCACTAAGTTCATCAGTAGAGCGTTTGATTTCCTTTTTGCGCACCGTTGTGTGTTTGGCGGCAACACCAGTGGTACCTGCTGTAAGTATTAAGATATCTTCATTGAGCTGTTTGATCACATCATCGTTTGTTGATTTTTCCAATGTGCTGGTTGCGTCGGCCTTGTCCTCCTTTACACATACTGTGGGGGAGAACGGCAAATCTCTTGTCACAGCCAACTTTTCTGTAAGCTGTATCATTTCACTTTCTTTCACCTCTTTAGAATGACCTGTTAATTCCATTTGCAGGCATGGCGGTATAACAGGACATTTAGGTGCATCTAACGCAATGTCATCAATCACTTTGCCTTTATCCTTATCCCTACATTCCTCTACCTCTCCTAAAAGAGTGCTTTGTTTTTTCTCTGAACTGTGTGGACGCTTTAAAGACCCACGCTCAGCTTTCTTGCTCCCAGAGAACCCAGGTTCTTTAGTCCTGGACGTCACCTCTATCGTACTCTCAAACCCTTCCGTGCTGTCAAAATATTGGTTCTTGATCTCTGTTCCTTGATCAGCAACGTCACTAGTTTCAGTGGGTGTTGCACTGTTTGCCTTTACTTTTGATTTGCCTCTCCTGCTTTTCACTTGGCGCTCAAAAGAGAAGCAGTCATCAATAAGGCATTTTTTATCAACACCCATATCACTCAAAATGGGACATGGTTGCTCAGCTGGAACGATCTTGTTCTCTGCATTAACGGTCTGCTCTGCACAAATGCTTTTACAGTCCAGGCTTTTATCATAAGATTCATTTTTAACAGTCTCTTCCTTCACTTCTGCTTTTGGTGCTCCCTGTTCTAAATTAGCAAAAAGTTCTGTGCGCTCCGGCACAGGACGTGAGCTCTTCCTTCTTTTATCACTCTCTCTTTTAGGCTTCTCCCATTTTACTGAAACAGAAGGCTGTATTTTACCTGAATCATTGTCTAGCACTTGAACTAAGGGGCTATGCTCCTCAATCTTTTCTTTTGCTGCAACAGGAATGCTTTTGGTGTCTGCAATATTCATGAGCAGTGGAACACTGTCTGTTATCTCATCCTTATCTGCCTTAATCTTAAAGCCCAATATATTCTGATCACATACATTTTTAACCCACATACTGTTATCAACGTCAGTAGATTCTGGAGGTTCTGCTATGATGGGCTTAACTTTTGCTTTGTCTTTCTTGCTTTTCACTTTATGCTCAGTAGCCGTATTTGTAACCTCTGCATTTTTATCTGCTGGAAATCCTTTATTACCCAGATCACAAGAAATGGGAGAAAGCTTCTCACCTCTAAAAGTCTTATTTTCTGGATTTACTGGCTGCTCTATGGGAACCCTTTTAGATTCCAAACTGGATTCAGGAAACCCTACTACTCCAGTTTGTCCCTTCTCTAGTTTTGATGGTCGCTCGGGGAGTGAACGTCTGCCTTCATCCCTCTTTTTAGGTTTATCCCATGTTACTGCTGCAGCTGTAGGCAGCGCTTTATCAGCATCAGTCAGACATGGGTTATGGTCTTTAGCCTTTTCTTTTGCTCCTTCAGTGCTTCCCAAATGAAACGGAACATGCCCAGAAGAACATTCCGCTTCATTTCCCCCCCAGATAGACTCCGCACTTGCTGGAGGTTTAACTTTAGTTAAAGGAGATTGCCTAACCTCACGTCTCAAATATGGGCATTCGATGAGGCCCGTGTCAGGATTTTCCCTTTTAACCTCCACTGGCACATGAACTTTGATTGCCTGTGAAAGCGGGGCCTGAATCTCTGAATGCCCTCTCTCTTTAAGGGGGGAGGTTACAATTTGTACAAGAGTAGAAGAATCAGAATTGGGTGGATCTTTTCTCTCCACAATATTTTCTGGGACCAGCTTTAGTGTCTCTTGTGATTGCAAAGCGGTGTCACCTTCCGTTGCTTCAGCATCCTTCATTCCTTTTTCTACTATTTTAAGATCATCATGGGGCATTTTGACATCTTCCCTGGCTATGGCTTGCGCTGCACTCACTGCAATATTTTTGACTGGTTCATTTCTTGGCACCATCTCTTTGCTTGCATACTCGTTTGGTTGGGTCTTTTGCTTCTCCACAACTTCAGCTGTCAACACAGGAGGGATGTCATATTTTGGCACATCCGACAAAAGTGTATGCGTGTTGGCATGTATGTCATCTCCGCCTGACGCCTCTGATGCTTTTGGCAGAAGGTTCTTCTTTTGCCTGGATTTCTTCTTTTTTTTCTTTATCATTGTTTGAGCGCCTTCAGGATCCCAACCTTCAGCTTCTCTCCTGGTCTCAATGATATCATGTGCCTTTTTATGCAGAGCTTTAGCTCTAGAGGCCAATCCATCAGCATAGTCACAGTCGGCAATTGATGGGTTCAAATTCTGCCTACCTAAAGGAGCTTCAGCGGAGACACCTACAACCGGCACTGCTGCAGTTTTTGTTCTGCCAAATCGGCGGTCACTTGTTTTGTAAGCTTGCTTTATGGGTGCTGTAGGTACAACAGGAACACGTGAGGTTTGCTAAACTAGCCCAGCTGCTGCATGTTCAACAGGAACGCACATCTCAGTTTTAAATTCTAGATACTCAATCAGATTAAACTTTAAAGAAATAATGACCATTTGGTCCAACTAGGCAACTGTTTTGACTAACTTATATAGCGTACAGGGCTTTCTTGATGCATATCCCAACGAGTGTTTAAATCTATTAATGCATCCACCTCAGTCTGGAAGCTGTTCTTTGGACTGACCAAATATTCTTACTCATTACTCTTACACTCACCCTCACTCCAAAAGTAGACAACGTGTTGTCCTTCACAGATCTTTTGGTGTAAATCAAGAACCAATGTAACTGCTCTTCTCTGGTCTGACCAAACCTTAGTGAAGGCCTCAGTATGGAGACATATTTTATCCAGTCTGGATCACTATTTCCAAAAGCATCCAGACCACCTCAAGTTTGTATACCAAGTGATTAACCCAAAACAAAATGGTATATTAAGGAAAAGTAATGACTATAGAAGATGTCTAGCAACATCGTGCAGAGAATTCCAGCAAATACAACATTACTGTTAATACTGGCTTAATAGATCATACTCCTTATCTGGCAGTAACAAATGTTTTTAGTCCCAAGCTGCCAATATTCTCTGTCAGACTTTTACCTGGGGTACTAAAATCCTAGAAGTATGTACACAAATCCAGGCATGGGCAGCAACAGAAAACACAATCAGGAATATGCATAACCAAAATCAATGTGGAAAAAGAAGGAAAATGAACAAAAGCAATGGTTGAAGTTGAATGTATATGCAATCATATTAGCAGATTTCCAATACGATTACCTGGATTAGGTAATATTTCTTTGATTCACAAGAAGGCAATTTAAAAAAAACCTTTACCTTGAGCTTCCTGAAGAGAATCAGAATGCTGAATCTGACAATGCTCTTTGTCCTTGTCGGAGACGTCTGGACTTGGGGCTGGCTTTTCTGCCTGGCTTCCTTCAGTAACAGGCACTGGCTGCTCAGTCTGGATTTCTTCATTAGAGGGGGCTGGCTTATCCGCTTTGCTTTCTTCAGCAACAGGGACGGTCTGTCCTGTCTGGACTACTTCAGCAAGTTTTTCCATCTGGCCAACTTCCACAATAGAGACAGCCGCTTCCATTTTTCTTTCAGCAAGGACGGGTTTGTCCGCAACGTCGGGTTTGTCCGCACAGTCAGCAAGGATGGGTTTGTCCGCAACGTCAGCAAGGATGGGTTTGTCCGCACCTTCAGTAAGGATGGGTTTGTCCGCACCTTCAGTAAGGATGGGTTTGTCCGCAACGTCAGCAAGGATGGGTTTGTCCGCACCTTCAGTAAGGATGGGTTTGTCCGCACCTTCAGTAAGGATGGGTTTGTCCGCACCTTCAGTAAGGATGCGTTTGTCCGCACCTTCAGTAACGATGGGTTTGTCCGCACCTTCAGTAACGATGGGTTTGTCCGCACCTTCAGTAAGGATGGGTTTGTCCGCACCTTCTTCAGCGTTTTCCAAATTTTCTGCCTGGACAACTTCAGCAAATGGGACAAGTTTTCCTATCTGGATTTCTTCAGTAGATGGGGGTGTGTCTTCTTTTAGGCCTACTTCAGTTACCATCAAGTCTTCTAAAAAATAAAATAAAAGCAGTCATATATAAAGTTAGGTATTTAGATAAACACATTACAAAAGTACAGATAGGCAATAAGATCCATAAACAGAAAGGCGATAAGATCCACAAACAGAAAACACAAAGTAGTGTAGAAATTAGACCTCCGTAAAGGGCATGTTCCCTAATTTACGTCAGGCCATTAAAGAAGCAATTCCGCCCATAATAGAAACACATTTATTTAGTACAGTATTTGGACCAGTCTCCCGGAGCTGGAGACACCATTATCACTTTTGGATTAACATTTTGTGGTGCAACTCCTAGTTGACAAACATTTTGTCAAGAATTTAACAATCTAACGTGCTTACCTAAATGTACCCCCATGGGACTGTGCAGGCTGTTTTGGAAATGAAGCAAGCTTAGTTTTAGTTCATGTATTTTTTAGCATGAGGAGGGAAGGGCATGTTAAGTGTTTCCTCTATTCTTTGCCTGTGCAAGCTTTGAACTCAAAGTGCTATTGCACAGAAGGGAGTAGCAAGAGTAACTCAAACCCCTCCCAAGTCTCAGCTCATCATGGAAACATTTTGTAGAGGCTTATGGGTGTCTCATGTGGAGCCCTGAACACAACCTTGCTTAAAGTGGAAAAGGACGACTACGGTTACATTTGCCTCACTGACATCGCAATCAATTTCATTGCTCCGAGGACCAATGGCACTCTGGGGCCGCAGCCTTTCTGGGTCCCAAAGGGTTAAACACATTTATACTTGACAAGATTAAATAGGCTATTGTTGGTCTAAGTGAAGAAAGAAAAGATGAACTTAATTGAACGCAAAATCGGATTCCTATTATATTTGAGGTACAGATAATGGAAGAATTAGTGGGGGCAACAAGAGACGAGTAAACAGTCGAGTATGAAAGCACATGGAAAAAAGCAGGCACAATCGTCATTCTGTTGCCAAAAATACAGGCTTCAAATAATCCAAATTTATGACCCAACATCAAGTCACAGAGTGAGGTGGAAAAATGAGATGAACTCAACCAACTTAAAGGAAAGATTTGATTTATTTATTAATAAAATGGTTTACCAGGAAGTAATACATTGAGAGTTACCTCTCGTTTTCAAGTATGTCCTGGGCACAGAGTTAAGACAAATACATGGTTACAAATACAGTTGTGGGATTTCAATGTAAAGATTGGTGTGCAGCAGAAAGACAAAGCATCAGTTGGTAAGTATAGTTACGGCAAGCGGAATGAACGTGGAGAGATTGGTAGAATTGTCAGAATGTGAAAACTTCTACATCATTGATTCATTCTTCAAGAAGAATCCAAATAGAAAATGGACATGGAGTGGACCCAATGGAACCAAGAATGAAATTGACTATATCCTAAATAACAAGAAACATGTGATGAAGACGGCAGAGTCCTTCAATGCTTTGACAGAGTGATCCCGGATTAGCTCGCTGCAAATTACATATGAATCTGAAGAAGGCAAGACGAAATGGGATTCAAAAGTAAATGAAAACCCGTCACCCTCTTTGAGAAGCTCTGCCTAGGTGCAGACTCCCACCAGAGGTTAATCTCGGAGCTATATGGACAATTTTCCTTTTCAGCTGCAGAATCTCAAGGCAAGCTTAATTTTATGAAAAAAATGGGAGAACGACCTGGGGGAGGAGTTGGAAGTGGATGACTGGGAGGAAATTTGAGAGTGTTTGCTCAACTATCCGGGAAAACACATATAAAAGTTATGACTCGTTGGTACAACACACCAGAGAACATAGCTAAATATGTCCCAGGATACTTCCCCCTATGCCCCAAAGGCTGCGGTGAAGTTGCCACCCTCCTTCATATGTGGTGGTCCTGCCCAAAGGTGTATGATCTTTGGGGACAGGTGAAATCCTGGATCCAACAGATTCTGGGCTCAGAGATCCCCAAGGACCCTTGGTTGTTTCTTTTAAACAAACCACTCCAGGACCGTACAAGGGCTACAAACAAACTAATTACTCATATCTCCTCGGCGACAAGATGCGCCATTGCGAGTCTATGGAAGCAGGACAAACGCCCATCAATTATGTCCATTAGAAACAAGCTGTGGTTTATCTGTATGTTGGAAAAGTTGACGAGCTTCCTTAATGATACATACCAAAATTTCCAGAAAGTCTGGTTCCCCTGGATAGTTGATGCAGGTAGTCTATATATAGACCCGGACTCTGATCTTATAATCCCCAAGAACGTTTATCCCCACTCTTCTCTCATAGAAAGTTTAGTTCTCCCCCTCCCCCCCCAACCACCCATAGAATATCTATTATGTCCCTTTAGTATCTACCTGGGGCCCTCAGACTGGTATCTCCAATCCTGTTAAATAAGCGCTCATCTGTTACTCACTCCCACCACTCGACCTCAAAACTGTTTCAAGTATCTATAATTGTCGACCCACCAGGCTGCCGTCTCACCCCCTTCCCTAACTGTCTTTTTATTTTTTTATCCTGAGCAATGGGGCTATGCTAACTATCCTCATCCACAAGAAAGGAGACAGACATCAAGAACTACAGAACAGTCAGTCTACTTCCAATCACGTCAAAGATTTTTACGAAGATATTAATCGGCTGACACAGACCCTGGACTTCTCAGCCTGCAGAAAAAACAGAATTTCACAGTGGCTATAACACAATGGATCACATCCAAGTTGGACAAGAACAGATTTCCCAAAGTAATGAATATGATCTACCACCGATTCGCAGATTCTGAAAAAGCATTTGATTCTGTCTACACCTCAGCGCAGGTCCTAAACGCATTAGGGCAGTGTTGAAGCAGCGTGCATTGATATTATAAAGAACATTTACAAGAATGCCACAACAATCATTCTATTACATAAAGATACAAGCAAGATAAGGACCAGCAAGGGAGTGCGGCAGGGAGACACCATGTCACCAAGGCTTTTCACAGCAACACTTTTTGGTTCAAAATATTTGGCTGGTAAGAAAAAAGGAATCAAAATTAAAAAAAAAAAATTAAAAAAAAAAAAATGTGAAACTTGAATCACCTACGATTTGCAGATTATATTTTTGCCACGAGTCAAGAAGACCTCCAGCCACAAATCTGAGAACTCGTTGAAGCAAGAAAATGGCTATCCATACAAATCTAAGCAAGACCAAAGTGATGTTAAACAAAATGTGTCAACTCTGCAAAGACCGAAATAGCATAGAGCCAGAAGCCAAAAACTGGGTCTACCTTGGCCAGCCAGAAACAATGGATGGGAACCCTTTAAATGAAACCAACAGGAGAATGAAGATCGGATGGAGCGTATTAGGAGGAAACAAGAGTATTTCAAGGGAACCTTCACTGCGCCTCGAGGAAAAGTTTTCGACCAGTCTATTCTGCACGTGCTCAAGTGGATGTGAAACCCTAAATGCAAAGAGAATTCAGACGCTTCACACAACTGAACGTATGGAGAGATGTATGCTGGGTATTAAAAGAAACAGGAAATATGATGAACGGGTTCGACACAAAACAAGCTGTGACATCACAAGAGTGAATTAAAATGGCAGCGGGTCGGACATATCGCAAGATGAAATTACCACCGTTGGAGAAAGATGGTACACGATTGGATTACAAGTGAAATTAGCAGACCAAGACTACGACAAAAAATAAAATGGGATGAAATCAGATGATTAGTTGGAGCAACGTGGAGAAAAGGCTTGCAACAGCAGTACCTAGAAGATCCTTGGAGGGGCCTTCATTCAGGAATGGATCAACAAGGGCTGAAGATTATTATACTGTAGGTTAATGCTGTATTCCACCAGAATGGAGTTTGTCTTCTCATTTGGCAAACTGGATCAAAGCATTAAGGACCACTGAGAAGTATGTATAGGTCAGTCCCGATTTGCAGCCTAGAAGACAGCAGACTAAAGTGTTTTTCCACTATGTCCCAGAGAACAACTCACCTGTATGCCCCAGAAGAGATTGTGAAGGCTGAATTAATGATGGATCTGTGTGTTTATGCTCTTCCACGGGTGTAACATTTTGTGCATCCACATCTAGGTCTTCTGGTGTCTTAATATCGATTACGTAATCAGACGGCTCTTCTAATGCAAAATGAAAATTATTACACCTCTGTACAGACAAGACACTGCATTCCTTTCATAGTGTTAGGGTATATGTCTAACCTGCATGCTGTTCCTGAGAATTTGTTCCGTCCGTCTCTGGGGAAGATTCATTTACTGTGAAGTCTTGTACAACAAAAGCAGCGTCAAAAAGTAATGTTTCTGGGGTACTTTGCTTTGATTCTGTTGATCCTTCATGTTCTGAAACTTGAATAGAATGAGGGAAGACCTGTTAAGTTACCACGTTCCACATATTCCATTAATTAATTTTTTTAACAGTAAACATTTTGCACACGTAGAAAGAACCCTTCAAAAATACTTAAAATAAATTAAGTAAAGTTAATATGTCAATATTAGAAGCACAACATCATTAAAGCTGCAGTTCAGTCAATATCCTGCATGTGTGTTTTTTTTAATAAATCAGTACTGTAGTAAGAAAAAATACTTTTAGCATTTTCTGTTTTTAAAAAAACAACTTTGAAAGACCAATTTTCTTGTATTCTATTTTAATAGCCATTTGCTAAGGCACTGCCCCTTCATGTCCTGTCACAAGCCCTGGCACACCCCTTTGTCAGCCCTGCCCTCCCTCTAGCACATGTCAGTGGAAGCTCATGAATATTCATGAGCACTCCTGCACTGAGTGACAGAAGCAGAAGAAAAACATATCCCATATCTAAAGATCTTGCCAAATTTTGCCGATCAATACATGGATAACGAATTGACCGGCAGCTATACAGTTCTTTAGGTAATTAGCGATTGCCCACATGAAACTATTGAAGTAAAAAAATGAACAAAAAAAAAAAAAGACTGAACTGCAGCTTTAAAAGCTTATAGTAGCCATATTTGTCCCAGAAAGAGCGAGATATTTCATAGGCCGATATGTTACGCCATTGAAAGATATCACAATCATACAAATGCATAAACTTTTGAGACTTCAGAGGTCTATCAGATGTGATCTCTAAACTTAAGATGGGAGGATCAGATCTATAGCGCACTAGGTTCATCACAGAGGTTCTCATGTGAAGGAGGCGTTCATAAGATGAGAATACTGTAGCTGGAATATTGTCCTCTTGTGAACTGCAGCATCTGCTCCAATGAGGATACTAGAAACAAACGTGTCCTCTCTTCGCAAGTCCTTCGTCAAACAAAACATAGACTGACTGGGACACTGAACGTGCTGTAAGGATAACCGGGAAGAAACCACCACTGAAAGACATTGAGGACCAGCAACTAATGGTCACGGAGGATGATAAATCATTCACAAAAGGATGAACTACCCCAGATACAACATATCTGACCCGGAACACCAGTTGGTCAGCACGTTACTACCAGGACATTCTACTAATGATTTATCATTATTAGTTCTGAGAGAACAGAATGGCATAGGGACGGAAATATCTATTTTGGACTTTGGGAAAAATGGCACGATTCAAGACTGGATTCAAGACTGCTACAGAAACCTTTAACACCTACAGCACATGCAAGGGTACAGGATCGAAAGCACACACCGATACTTGATAGTAATACCTCTATATGCTTATCCTCCCAAAACCTCATCCACAGATAAAAACCAGAGGTCAATATCCCAGATACAGCATGCTAATATCCTGAACACATTCACAGATTAAACCCCTGCTGTGATTAACCTCCTGTCCTATCTGACGAAGAGACCACCCCTGCAGTCTGAAGCTGATACACAATGAAATCTTGTACGACTGAAATTATGGTCTAAAGTTATAACAAACTACAATATATTCCAAACGACAAAATCTAGACCAAAAGTTATAATTAGGAAGAATAAAAAATAAATAAAAAAAGGGGGGGGGGGGGAGGAGGGGGTGGAATGCAGAAGAACCGCCCGGCATGTGTAAAACAAGGCATAACTAAAAAAAAAGTTCTTAACTACAGATGTCGCCCAAATCCCTTTCCTCGGAGCCACAGGAGAGAGTTTTCCTGAAGCTCCGGGGAAGGTGATGGCCATGGGCAGCAGCAGCAGCAGCTTTGTATTGAACCGGCTGCTCACAGCTGCCTTCCCCATGGTCAGTTTCCTCCGACAATTCGGCTGCATATGTATGTTAAAAGGGCCAGTCCCTGCAGTAACATACACAGAAAGTTATTCTGTCATTGCATCGTCCAGCATTGTAAATTAAGGCCTTAAAACATCATATGCAAAAAGCTCAATCATAAATATCACATCATATACATATACATAGGGAGCTAATGCAGAAAAATAGCCCAAAAGTTGCAGCTACAAGTGCTATTTGGCAGTTGTAATCTGAATAGGAAACAAGAAGTGATTGAATGGAGATAATGCCATCTCTGATGAAAGTTTGCTCCCGAGTTCGGCCTTACCCGTCTCCTCAGTGCTGTGCGACTCAGCAGCTTTGGTCTCTCCAGTTATTTCAGCTAAATCACAAACAGCAGAGGCAGGACCTTCTGGCGAATGAAACAGAGCTTCCTCAGCTATCCTGGTGGGTTCTAAATGCACAAGAGGTGTCTGCTGATTAAATGTGAATGAAGCTACAGGACAGCTGCATTCGCCGGGCTATAAAAAGCACAGATCTGAAACCATCCCGGCATGATCACTATTTGATAGCTCATTGCTGCACATTGCAAAGCAAGTAGTTCCAAGCCTCAGTGCAAAGACTGGGGACTTTGTACTACGCACTGGTTCTGAAACAAGGAACATTAAAAACAAAAGTACAACCTTTTCCTGCTCACTGAAACTTTGCAAGTGCTTTTGAAGGTATGTTTCATTACATGGACAACTTCACTATTTCACCATCATAGGAACCAGCAAAGGTTAAAAACAGCTTCTGTACCTCCTAGAGGTTTTTAAAACAGACTCCACCTCTAAGCTCCCCCTAGAGAAGGTGACATGTGACTGTGCGGTGTCACTCCAAAGTATGTTGCCAAGTGAGGCTGCACCATTCGAGTACAACTAACCACCGTGGGAACTGGACTCTGCAGGTCCTGAGGAGGTTTTCACCACAGATCTGAGCCTGCCATGCAGCAACATTCAAAGTGGAAGGGTTTAATTCAGATTAACACAATAATTTGCTCCAGCATTACTCAAAGTGCCACCAAAGTACCAAGTGCCGCATGTAGAACGTTTCGGGCACAAAGAGTCCCAACCTCATGAAGCATACAATCTGATTTTGGTGCCAGAGATACGGTCCTAAGGTCACAAGGAGCAGACACTGGATTTCAAACAGTGTTCGCCCACTTCAAGGAAGGGACATGAACACGAGCTACTCCTTTGGAAATGTTCTTTATAGTGTCTCGCCTTTCCAGGCGCTGCTGAGTGAGCCCTCACCTGTGCTGTGATGTGGGCTAAGTGCTAGTTGCTCTTCTGCTGTCGGCTGCCAGATCTCTGAAGTTGTGTCACTTTTTGTCACTTGAAGAGGAAACCGCATGGACTCGTCGCTTGGTGTGTCGCCTAAGCTTGCTTAAAACCAGATATTTGTGTAACAGGTCAGTCATTTTATTTCTAAGTATAAAAGGCAACAAGCTATTAACTACACAGATTTAAAAAGTGCATTTGTTGGGTAAATCAATGGACATTTTCTACCAAGTTACTGCTCAAGCAACCTACTACCAACGTTCATAGATGATTCACCAAAGCCCATATCAGGTTCTTATGACTTGGACCAGTAATTTAACCAATTAGTATAAGCTAATTTCTGTGTATAGTCAGCTACAGTATCAAACCGCTCGTTTCGCAGTTTCCTCCGCTGAAACAACCTCTCCTCGTTTTCAAAAGAGTAAGTCTCCTGTGTTAATACAGCAGCGAGTTGTACAGTATGCTGTGCTTTTGGCATGCTCGCATGCTACAGGCACAGGGATCCTCTCATACCTGTTTTTTCAGAGGCATCTCCACTTTGCGTATCTCTTTCTTCTGTGTTAGAGTAAGAATCTGTGAGCCAGCCTCCTTCATAGATTTCCTGGTCAGGTGCTGCAGAAAGCAGACAAGTGAGAGTCAGAAGCAATATCTACAGCTCAGCAGCCATCCTGTAAGCGGTGTGAGTCTCCACAAGCAGAGTTACATTGCACAGGGAAATACAAAGTTCACCAGAAATCAAAGCTCCTCTCGGAGGCATGGTAATATGACCTCACCCATATCATTATGCTGAGCATGCAGACTCTATTATAGACAGGTAATACTTGTGTAAACATTGGGTACGATGAAAAGCTTAAGGGCAAAGAGTCTTAATGATGTAATAACTTGAATGTACACAAAGTATTAGGAAAAGAAACAGGCTCTGCCCTGACGGCCGGGCGTGGGGCTTTCTGTTCAGAGAAATGCATCTAAGATCCATTGCTCAGACTGGTTATAGTAAAACATGTCCTCTACCTTTCAGCTACTTACTGAGTGGGCAAGCTCATATTAACCTCTTCAGTGCTGTGGGGTTTTGCCACTGCCAGGCGAAACAAAATGTGCAACTTTTGCTATATATTTGTTTAAGAATGATTCCTGTAAGCAACTTTATATATACACACCTATGAAAATGATAGTGTTTTTTCCCCACTGTTTCATTGCACATCTGACCAAGATACAATGTCGTCTATACCGGTATTAGAATTTTTTTTTTTGACCAACATCATGTTTTAAACAATTTGTGTCAGTGTTGGATGCAACACTTTATTTATAAAGCGCCATTAATGTATATAGCGCTTCACAGCAGTAATACACGTGACAATCAAATAACAAATACAAATAACACAATGGGATGAAATGCTTCAGACATGTGACATTTAGGAAGAGGAGTCCCTACCCCGAATAGCTTACAATCTAATTGGTAGGTAGGAAGAACGTACAGAAACAGTAGGAGGGCGTTCTGGTAAGTGCGTCTGCAATGGGCCAAGCTTTATGTATGAGGTGTAAAGTATCCGCCACAGATCGACTCATATGCTTCGTTAAGCAGGTGTGTTTTAAGGTGGGTCTTAAGGTGGATAGAGGGGGTGCTAGTCTGATATTGAGGGGGAAGGGCATTCCAGAGGTGTGTTGTGCACACTAGCAAACACCACAAAGTGATATTGGACAGCGTTTACTAGAGAGTATAAAAAAAAGTGAATTTGTGATTTAAACTTGGTGTTTTAATAGGTGTGAAGGTAAATAATGTATTTATATACAGGGATAGGATTGGGTATAAAGAGGGCTCATAAACCTCTTGTGAGGACTTGTTTCCAAAGTTTTAATATAGCTATACACATTGTCTGGTTGAGCCATATTAACACTATAATGTGAAACATTGAATTAATTATTTTTACTTGGTTAAAAGTATTTACATGGGGAAAAAAAATAAGATGGCAAGTCCCCAAAAAGCATTAAACAGTGTGACACCACAATTTTCTCATGTAATTGCCGTTAAAATACAGCCATACACCCGGACAATTTATATTTTCTGAAAGTAGACAATTAGCGGAATCCTGGGATGGGTCAATTTAAACTGTCAAAAGCAGACTGTTCCTCGTCCCTTTTTATAAAAATATAAAATACAAAGAAATGGTGGATTATGCCAGGGTGGGGTGCATTTTGATATCCCGCACAAACAGTTAAATTCTTACAAATATGGGGGTACCCTTAAATTACAGAGGATACTACTAAAGTCAATTAAGGTCAACTCCATATTTGTGGGAATAAAAATGTGCTTGAAGGCTTGTGTAATAGAATCATCCCTGTACGCTGTATATGCAAATGCAACACGTGTTCTTGGAGTTTATTTTCACAAGAGCCCTCTGAACAATTTTACTCAAAATATAAAAGTACCCATGAGCACCAGGGACACTGCACTCGACTGATCAATGGCACCCATACATTCATATAGGTACAATGATCTTCGCACACTAAGAAATACGACTGAATTAAAGCAAAGGATCTTATATTATTTGCTTATGAAAATATAAATACAAAAAAATCAATACCTCAAAGTATAGTGTGAAAAAGAAAACACAAACAAGTGAAATAATCCCGTGTGTCCCTATCACAATAACACTCATATATAACTACGGCAATATCATAAATAAGACGTCAAAAAAGGGAAAAAATAAAGGCTAAAAAAAAAAAAAATTTAAGCCCAAAAAGTGAGGGGAAAAAAATAAATAAGTGTTGATAAGGACACGCTTGGGATTATTTCACTCGTTTGTTCTCTTTTTCAATTACACTTTTTATATATTATAAATAAGATGAATTCCTTTGCTTGAATAGCAGCTGTGTCCGAATGAAAGCCCTGTCACTTGCACAGGGCTGTGCATGGCTGGCAATGTCCCTCATAAGGGCCATCAGAGCCAGCTCCTGTGGACTTATGCTGCAGTGTCACAGAGCAACAAAGGTGTTCAAGCACAGAAATCTTGCAATCCTATTGGCTGGCAGATTCATCAAGTCCAAGAACATTTCCATTAAACAAGGAGCCGGGACGGATTTGGAAAAGTGATTTTAAAGCCAATTAAACCACCCACAAAAGTGTCAGCATGTGAATGGTCTCACCCGCTATGTTCAGAGGCTCTGCGTCTGTATGTCCGGAGAGGAGGTCAGTGCCGTCTGTGTCTGCTGATTCTGCAAAGTCCAGGAGACATCGTTCATGTTCCGTTTCTGCTAGAGGACAGAAGGATACTTATTACTGAGACCCAAGTGAGCCCTACATGAGCCGAAATGTTACATCAGTAACGCCAATATTGCAATGAACAGCATCAAAAGTAATTAGTCGATATATCCAGTGAACCCAACAGTGTTAAGCTCAATATTTCTAGTGTGGTGGCTACTACAATGTTCCCATGACATTTGCTGTAGCTGTGGGTTCCAGAACCTGCTTCTAAATGTTCACAAAGGAAAAATACACGGACATACCCATGTAATTATTCAGATATTATTTCAAAGTACAACAGGAGGGCTCAAACTCCAGTCCTCAAGACCAACCCGCTCCCCAAACAGGTCAGGTTAAGGATATACCAGCTTCGGCACAGGTGGCTCAGTCTGACTGCACCTTCAGGTCTATAAATGGTTTAGTGCATGATTATTTTGTCAAAAGATTTTATTGCCAACATTACAGCAGAATACAATAAAGAACTTGCGTGGTGCTATGGACCAATATACAGACACAAAGATTGTTTGTAAAAAGATGCGCTCATGCAGCGAACCTTGGAAGTGTATTCATAATATCATGGACAGGTACGCGGTGTAGCATACTGGTTCGGTAACCTAACACTCAATGAAGGTGAAGGTAATGTACAAAGACAGTCCAGAAACGGTAGCATGTGAAATCAACCATAACATACCTACAGTATAGTCCAATGAAAAACTGGGAACACATGAAGCAAACAAACTCACTGGTATGTTGCAATGTCCACGTGTATGTCCCTGGTTCCAAAGGTCCTTGCTGTGCCTCCATTGTGGTCGATCAGGATAAAGAGCGGAAGGGATAACTGCACTACTCACAGACATTCAAGGTTAAGAGAAAATTAGGCAGAATGCACGATCTATAAAAATTTTTATATTTAATGGTCATATGAAAAGAATAGCGATGGTGTCGCCCTACCAATGTGTTTCACACCGCAACGCTTTGTCAAAGCTTCGAGGTGTGAAACGGGTTGGTAGGGCGACACCATCGCTATTCTTTTCATACGACCATTAAATATTAATTTTTATGGATTATGTATTCTGCCTAATTTTCTCTTAACCATGGATGTTTGCGAGTAGTGCTGTTATCCCTTCCTCTCTTTATCCTTAATATTACAGCAGTAATGAAAGTGTAAGGAAGAGGGGACAGAAAAGGTGTCAGAATCGGTGTCAGAATTGGATCTGCCCAAACTATGCACTGGTTCTCAGATGTCATGGCCATGCTCCGTTTGCCTACAGGATCTGGTTACGATCTTTGCTTTTCTGCTGGTGCTGAAGACATCGGTGGGTTGTGACCTCTGAATTTAATGGACAGCTTTATGATCATGCTTATCACCTTACAAGGGGAAGGGGGGGTTATTGGACATTGGGATATATTTGCCGAGTTGTGAGCGATGTTCTGAAACGCCTGAAAGCCACGATCTTGGCGTGGATGAGTATTTTAGGAAATGCGTTTTCCTGCTATTGCGAGAATGCCACCTATAACAGACATGCCTCCAGGAAATCAACATGGAACTTCTCAAAATGTGCACCTGCCTCAATAAAACTCCTGTGGCCATCTTCGGCCATCCTTTTGAATCCCCTCGCCTTGTATATTTCTTTCAATGCTTATCATACGTTGTAGTCCATGGCTGCATGTCCTTCAGCATGGTGTTTTCTTCCTCACCATGCTCCAGTTCACAGGCTGTGCTCAGATCATGTGCTGCCTCTACCAAATGGGCCAATTTGGCTTGCCTCTCCCCTAACATGGCTGTGCTGAATTGAGGTTGATGGCTATTGCTCAGTCACAGCCTTGGATAGCCATTTTTGGCTTTTGAAGGTTTACATACATGCTTGTCCTTTTTGTATAAAATACAAGTATTTATAGGAAATGGAAGGGTAGCAGCGGGAAGGCGGTGGAGGGACAGAAGCGAAGCAGGATCTAAGGCAGGTTAGTGAGACGGTACGAGGTAGGTTGGTAGCAGGGATAAGGAAAGTAGCAGGGTAGAACGAGGACGAGGCACGGTAGGGGAGGATTGAGAGAGACGGGGGAAGTTGCACGGATAGTTAGAGGAAGCAGAAAGGAGCAAGAAGAGTCAGGTAAAGTAGGAAAGAGAGGAAAGGGGGAAGTTAGGAAGGAGTAGGAGTCAGCGGGAAAGCAGGAGGAGTGGCGTGCAGGAGCGGTAGGTGCGGATGGAAAAATGGGGAAGTTGGGAGAAGACAGATATAGTAAGTGATAGGAAATGGAAGGGTAGCAGCAGCAAGTGATGCGAGAGATGGGATAATAGGGTAGGGGATGAGTAAGTAGATAGGCACTCCAATGAGATAGGTACAAATAGGAGAGAGAACAGAAGGTGCAGCAGGAAGGTGGAGGGGGAGTGACAGCTGGATTGAAAACGGTTACCCCAAGCTTGGAAACAGGCAGGTACACGTACTAAAGTAGGGAGGAATTAGCTGACGAAATAGCGTGGATTTACAGGTGGCAAACGGGGGTCCTTAGCCTCAGTAAAATGGAGGGAGATGAAGGCAATTTCTAAAGTTAGTGGCGAGGTTACATTAAATACATGGCGCTACAGATAGCAAAGGTTTTTTGTTTTATGTTCACATGTGTTAGAGGCGGGGCAGGGGTATCAAGGCAGAGACCTGCTCCGCGGTCCGCACGGGCATCAGGCCTGAGCCTGGTGATGTTTATACCCACGGCTCCAGCGAAGTCCTTTGGGGGGGGGGGGGGGGAAAGAGGGGAGGGTTCAGGGAGAGCGGTACCCCACCGTGGCCCTCCTGCACCCAAAGGCGATGAACTTGGTCTCCCGTTGGCTGGGCCAGGGACCCGAGGACATTCTACATGTGTTAACTATGTGGTTATGTGTTTGTCTTTCCCCCATCTTTCCTCTTGTACCCCCCCAGCCCCCACCCTACCCAGGCCGAGGACGCCCGCATAGAGCGACGATGGTGGGAGTCACCTCACTGCAGGGAAAACCACAGGTACACAGTCAAGGTGCATCACGACAGCAGTTCACAAACACACCACAAACGAGTAAGGAAATAGCATTGATCTCACATAACGTGAAAGGCTTCAATAATCCCATTAAAAGAAAAATTGCATTCAAGGATTACATCCGCAAAAAGGCCGATATTGTCTTCCTACAAGAGACCCATTTTCCCCAAAATAATCACCCCAAATATTTAGACAAACATTATAGGACATATTATCTGGCCTCTGCGCCTGTTAAAAAAAGAGGTGGCAATTCTAATACATAATCGGTTATCCCTACAAGTAGCCAAGACTTATGCAGACAAGGAGGGTAGATACATAATAACAGGGACAATACGGGGTCAACTGCTAACGTCGGCCTCAGTGTACGCTCCTTGCGAACATGTCCTGGAGTTCTTCACACCATTTTTCAATCTGTTACACAGCAAAGCACAAGGCAGTATTCTGTTAGCAGGGGACCTCAACAGAACACTAGACCCGGACTTGGACAGATGCACGGGGACTAACCAACCACAGAAACAGGACATACTAACAATTACCCAGGGATTGAGGGAGTGCCAACTAGTGGACATCTGGAGGGAGCAGCATCCTATGGCGAGAGAATACACCTTCTCTCACCCCCATAACAGATACAGCAGGATAGATTACTTCCTGATATCAAACAGGGTGGTCCCGGTGGTCTCCCGTACAGGGACTCATGACATTTCTTGGTCAGACCACGCACCCATAGAGCTGCTGTGCACAATAAGTTCGCTGGACAGACCCGGAGCGAACTGGAAACTAAACGAGCTCCTACTTAAAAACCCAATAACCGAGCGGGAAATAGGGGATAAACTGAAAGAACACTTCGTAATTAACGAGGGGAGTGTCTCTTCACACTCGACACTTTGGGAAGCCCATAAGGCGACTGAGAGGGATTCTGATGAATTTGGCCGACAAAAAAAGGAAAGCGAAGGAGGCTCGGATAAAAGAGCTGCGGGAGAGACTAGCACAACTCAGCGCTTCACATAGCCAATAAACAGGATGATATCCTGAAGGAGATCTCGGACACTAAAATAAAACTCAATCTGTTGCTAACCTGCCAGGCCGAAAGGGAGTTGGCCTGGTCTAAGCGTAAGTTCTTTGAAAAAGCCAACAAGCCAGATACCTTACTTGCCAACAAGCTTCGCAACAGGCTTCCAAATTACTGTATCTCATCAATTCGAACTCGGGGGACCTTACCTCCAATCCTAAATTGATCGTGGAGGAATTTAAACGATATTATGAAACTCTACGATGGAGATAAGGTCAGCCACACACAACAAACCGGAGAGAGACTAAAAGATTTTCTAAAAGAGGCACGATTACCCAAATTGAGGAGAGAGAGAAGCGCTACAGGGGGACTTTACCCTAGAGGAACTAGCTGTGGTAGTAAAAGCACTTAAGCCGGCCAAGGCACCAGGTCCATATGGCGTCTCAAATTTATATTATAAAAAATACCTGAAAACCCTAGCCCACCAACTACAGAAATTATTTAATGAAATTCTCGCAGGGGCCTCCCTCCCAACTCAGATGCTCCAAGCCGCCATCTCCCTGATCCATAAGACGGGTAAGGACCCGGCAGACTGTAAGAGCTACCGGCCCATTTCCCTGATTAATTCTGATGTAAAAATCTTTTCTAAACTATTAGCCAACAGGGTGGGTAGCGTCCTTCCCAGACTAATACACCCGGATCAGGTGGGGTTTATCGGAGGCAGGCAAGCAGCAGACAATACCAGACTGATAATAGATTTGATTGATTTGGCTAAGAAACGCAATATCCCGTCAATAGTATTGAGTGGATGTGTAAGGAATCCACTACTGGCTTTGACTTTTGCCTTGCAGACCTGTGCAGTTGCAGGCTTCCTCTGGCAATCTATGGCACAGGTGCTGCCTCTCATTGCAGCTTCTGCCCTGTGCTACTTCATTGGAGGAATTCTCACACACCCTCCTCCTGTGATTGGATCTCCGCCCTTTATATTCTAGGCGTTGGCTCTGAACCAGCGCCGAGCATAACTATTCCTACCTCTATGTTACTGTCTCTGCCACAAACCACCCCAGGCCTCTCTCCTAGCGTTCTTACCTTCCAAGTTCCTGAGTATCCAGAGGCCTGGTCCTGGACGTCTGTGCTGAAGCGTTGTTGCCAGCACTGGCCTGCTGCTATCTCCTTGCAGTGGCCTACCCTGGACGTCTGTGCTGAAGCGTTGATGCCAGCACCGGTACCTGCTGCATTCCCTCCTAGCAGTAGCTACCCTTCCTGTCCTGTGGCCTGCCGCTATTCTCCTGTAGTGGCCTATCCTGGACGTCTGTGCTGAAGCGTTGATGCCAGCACCGGTACCTGCTGCATTCCCTCCTAGCAGTGGCTACCCTTCCTTTCCTGCGGCCTGCTGCTATCTCCTTGCAGTGGCCTGCCCTGGACGTCTGTGCTGAAGCGTTGATGCCAGCACTGGCCTGCTGCTATTCTCCTGCAGTGGTCTACCCGGGACGTCTGTGCTGAAGCGTGTTGCCAGCACCGGTACCTGCTGCATTCCCTCCTAGCAGTGGCTACCCTTCCTTTCCTGCGGTTTGCTGCGATCCTCTTGCAGTGACCTGCCTTGGACTTCTGCGCTGAAGCGTTGGTTCTACCCGACGCTGCCCTGCGGTGAACTTCGGCCAGCCTGCTGTCTCCTCCTGCTGAGATCGGCGTCATGGGCCGAGGCCGCTCCTCGCGCAGAAGCCACCCCCGCGCTCACGCTCCTAAGCTGAAGCGGGGAAATCCTGACTACCTGTTGCCGAACTCCTGCTTCCATAACGACGATGCTGCCTTCTCCAATCCTGACCCTGCGATGTACGACTACGAACTGCGCACTCCGGATCAGTCTGCGTGGACTCAGGTCGGTGATTATATAACCCCACCTCAGCCCCGCGGTCCGGTCCCGGTTTGTGGCGAGCATCGGCGTAACAGTATGCTCGGCCCGTTAAAACCGGACCGCGCCGTGGCGGGGGATGGCAATTTTCCAACTGAAGTTATGTCCCGTCCTGCGTATCAGTCCCACTATGAAGGCCAGTATTTGTGTGAAGTACTACCCCTGATTGATGAACTGTGGACTTATGAAGGTTTAACCCCTTTGCAAAGACAATGCCGTTGTGATCTCTTTATTAAGGCTTACTGTATCCTGAACTTAAAACAGTCTCTAGCCGAATGTATTCGCTTCCCTGATTCCCCTTTAACCTGGGATAATGTGAACCCTATGGAACTGGCCGACGCCCAAGAGGCAATCTATGCCCTGGCCTCATCACTGGACATTCATCTAGTAGAACAGAGCGCCCTCCTCATGTTGGCTCAGTCTCAAGATACACTCCATGTATTTTCCTCAACACTAGACACTCACATAATAGAACAGGATCCCCTCCTTGCCAGCTATGCTGCTGCTTGGCAGATTCTCTGTGCTCCCAGTCCTGTTACTGAACCTGTGGGGTTACCTCTCTCTCCTAAGAATGGTCAAACCATTTCTCTGTCGCTGCCCGCTAAGGAAGAAGCTGCCACGCTCCCTAATCCTGAGTTAACCTCCCTAAGTTCTGTCCCTGAGGTTATTTCGGTCTTAACCCCTGCTAGTCAGGCTTATGCGTTCCCCACTGTAAATCCCTGCAGTACCCAGGTCAGTGTGTCTTCCCTAGCACCAGAGAATGAATCCTGTTTGCCCTCTTTTCCTAAACCAAAAATTCTAAGCTCTGTTTCCGAGGTTTTTTCTGTATTAACCCCTGCTAGTCTGCTCTGTGAGGTTCCTACTGCTAACCCTAGTATTCCGCAGTCTAATGATAGGTCCCTAGGGCAAGAGGCAGAACCCCCTATGACCCCACTCTCGGAGACTAGCTTCTATTTCTCTGATTCTCAGGTACAGAGTAATTTAACCCTTGGGGTTTTTCCTATGTTAACCCCTGCAGGTCAGCCCTGTAAACCTTCCTTGGTAGATCCCTTTAGTTCGTCAGTCAGGGACACCTCCTTAGCCTCAGAGGATCAACCCCTTTTGTCCTCTGACTCGGCTAAAATTCTCGGGGCTATGCCCCCTGAACTTTCGGCAAATATACTGGCTCCAGTAAAAAGTATTCTGGAGCCGTTTGTTTCTCTAAACCTGTTCGCAGAATCCCTACTCCTAGGTATTTCACTCACCCCGTCTGTCACTCAGAGAGCTGAGACCCCTGCTTCTGAGCATAGACCCCTTTTCGTGGAATCTGTTGTCGTTTCTGAAGTCCCAGACACTCTTTCCCAAATACCCACTTCAGAGGCCAGCACAGTCGTGGTTGCCCCACTTGCACTGTCTGAGTTCTCCTTTTCCCAAATCCTAGGGTTTAAAGCGAACCGTACATATTATTCTCCTTTCCAAGTGACCCCTTCTGAGATCAGCGTATCTGCTGTTGCTCCCTCAGTACCATTAAAGTTAGGGCCCTTCTTTTTGAATGATCAGGCTTTCAAGTTTGAGACTCCCTTTATCCCTGACTTTGTAAAACTGCAGTCCCTTCTCACTGTAGTTAAAAGTTCTCCAGCAGCCGCTGAGTTAAGCTTTGCCGCTGCCAAATCTTCTGTTATAGAAGCAACCTTGCCTAGCTTACTTCTGTCTGCCCTATCTGTGATGCCTATCACCTTTACTAAAATTTCTGTTTTGCAAGGTATTTCTCCTAGTAAATCTGTGATACCTGCCATTCCTTTAATCAGTTCCAAAACCCCTGTCACTAAGTCTCCCATGGAGTCTGATGCCCTCACTAGGGATTCTCAGGGACCCAATTCTGTAACAAGCAAGATGTCCCTTGTGTCTGTTGGAGAGTTTACCCCAGTTTCTCTCACGGATCATGCCACAGCCTCCGGGATGATTAAAAATGACTTTAAGTCTGGGATGCCCATTCCTGTAATAATACTGTTTCACGCTGATTCGCCCACAGTATTCGGGGTATCCACTACTGACTGTATGTCTACTACCACGAACTCAGGGGTATCGCATTTGGAACGTTTCCTTTTTTCAGAAGATCCCGTCTTTAAAATGGACTTATTTTTCTCTGTGTCTTCCACAATACTTGGGGTACTTGCTATTGACTGTCCTGTCCCAAAACTAGGGTTACCTCTCAAAAAGGTGCCTGGAGCTACCGATGTTAAAGACCCTATGTTTAAAACAGTAACAATTTGCATTGCTTCTCCCACAGTATCATGTGAGACCTGGGTACCTGGGACCTCCACTCCGAAGCCAAGCTCTAGTTCTCTGTCTTCTTTCTCTGTGTTGGAGGCACCCAGCTTTAACCCCAAGACTTTTTTCCCTAAGGTTGATGCACCGCTTAACCGCCTGCCTTGTTTTTTGGATAAAATCTGTTTTCTCACCTTTCAAACAGACTCCTTACTCGCAGGTCTCTGTGCGGTGCCCAAAGTGCCCGATCTGTATGGCAATTGGCCTCTCCCTAAGACGAAGACACCCTTACTGGACCTCGTCGCTTTACCTGAAGCGTCCGTTCCTGTTCTCTATGGGTCCACTATGGGTATTGACATGCTTATTATGTCCTTCGCCAAGGCCACAATTTCGGATTTGATTCTCTCTAAAGATCACAAACCAAAGGAAGCGGATCCTTCTTCAACTGCCAGTACCATGACCAAGAGTTTCATGCACACTGCTACAGACTCTCGCAATTTGCTTGGGATAGCAACCCTGCTTGGTATCAAAAGTACCGCTGCTATAGTGTGTAGTGAACCCTCCCGCCCCATTCCCTTGCAAACCACCACCCGGAATTCCTTGGAAGCTAAAGACTCTCGCAACTTCCTCCGTGCTGATTTCACCAAAGACATTGCCTTCCCTGAAGTTCCCTCTGCCATTTTTGTCCGACAATCTGTGTCCTGTGTCCCGTACTCTTGGAGTATTACTATGCACCGGACACCTGGCTACTGTCCTTCCGATGTTCCCATTCCGGAGCCCTCAGGTCCCATTGTCCATGTACCAAGAACTGCAGTACCACCGCTGTCTTTCATGGCACTTGCCAATGTACATCTGGATTGTGGACCTAATTCTCGCCGGAGACACTTCAGGAACAACTCAATGTCTCCCAGACCTATGAATGGTCCTGTTCACCCAGGCTTCTCACCCAGTGGTGGGGGTACTGTAAGGAATCCCAACAAACTATGGGCTTTCAACGCCACCTCTCTCCTAAGGAGGTTTAGGAACAATTCCATGTCCCCCAAATCTGTGATGGATCTTGTTCGTCCGGAGGTCTCACCTGAAGGGGGGGGTACTGTAAGGAATCCACTACTGGCTTTGACTTTTGCCTTGCAGACCTGTGCAGTTGCAGGCTTCCTCTGGCAATCTATGGCACAGGTGCTGCCTCTCATTGCAGCTTCTGCCCTGTGCTACTTCATTGGAGGAATTCTCACACACCCTCCTCCTGTGATTGGATCTCCGCCCTTTATATTCTAGGCGTTGGCTCTGAACCAGCGCCGAGCATAACTATTCCTACCTCTATGTTACTGTCTCTGCCACAAACCACCCCAGGCCTCTCTCCTAGCGTTCTTACCTTCCAAGTTCCTGAGTATCCAGAGGCCTGGTCCTGGACGTCTGTGCTGAAGCGTTGTTGCCAGCACTGGCCTGCTGCTATCTCCTTGCAGTGGCCTACCCTGGACGTCTGTGCTGAAGCGTTGATGCCAGCACCGGTACCTGCTGCATTCCCTCCTAGCAGTAGCTACCCTTCCTGTCCTGTGGCCTGCCGCTATTCTCCTGTAGTGGCCTATCCTGAACGTCTGTGCTGAAGCGTTGATGCCAGCACCGGTACCTGCTGCATTCCCTCCTAGCAGTGGCTACCCTTCCTTTCCTGCGGCCTGCTGCTATCTCCTTGCAGTGGCCTGCCCTGGACGTCTGTGCTGAAGCGTTGATGCCAGCACTGGCCTGCTGCTATTCTCCTGCAGTGGTCTACCCGGGACGTCTGTGCTGAAGCGTGTTGCCAGCACCGGTACCTGCTGCATTCCCTCCTAGCAGTGGCTACCCTTCCTTTCCTGCGGTTTGCTGCGATCCTCTTGCAGTGACCTGCCTTGGACTTCTGCGCTGAAGCGTTGGTTCTACCCGACGCTGCCCTGCGGTGAACTTCGGCCAGCCTGCTGTCTCCTCCTGCTGAGATCGGCGTCATGGGCCGAGGCCGCTCCTCGCGCAGAAGCCACCCCCGCGCTCACGCTCCTAAGCTGAAGCGGGGAAATCCTGACTACCTGTTGCCGAACTCCTGCTTCCATAACGACGATGCTGCCTTCTCCAATCCTGACCCTGCGATGTACGACTACGAACTGCGCACTCCGGATCAGTCTGCGTGGACTCAGGTCGGTGATTATATAACCCCACCTCAGCCCCGCGGTCCGGTCCCGGTTTGTGGCGAGCATCGGCGTAACAGGATGCTGGGGGAGGGAGGGGGGTCGAAAGACACTGGGGGAGGGAGGGGGGGGTCGAAAGACACTGGGGGAGGGAGGGGGGGGGTCGAAAGACACTGGGGGAGGGAGGGGGGGGGGTCGAAAGAGACTGGGGGAGGGAGAGTGGCGAGAGACACTGGGGGAGGGAGAGTGGCGAGAGACACTGGGGGAGGGAGAGTGGCGAGAGACACTGGGGGAGGGAGAGTGGCGAGAGACACTGGGGGAGGGAGAGTGGCGAGAGACACTGGGGGAGGGAGAGTGAGAGACACTGGGGAGGGAGAGTGAGAGACACTGGGGGAGGGAGTGTGGCGAGAGACACTGGGGGAGGGAGAGTGAGAAAGACACTGGTGGAGGGAGAGTGACACTGAGGCTATGTCCCCACTAGCGCTGATCAGGCGGTGCTTGCGGAGGAGACTTGCATATATAGATATATGTAAGTCCCTGCTCACGCGGTGCTCGTGCACACACGCTCAGCCACGACTGGCACTTATCAAAACAAAAAATCTATACTTGCCGCGCGCTCAGCTGGCCCGCAATGACCCCCCTACTTCCCCGCGCACAATAGGACACCCGGCGCACAATAGGACACCCGGCGCTCATGCTTGGAGTGCTCTCCAAGCCTGAGCGCGCTCAGTGCCAGCGGGGACTTAGCCTGAGGGAGAGTGAGACACACACGGGGAAGGGAGCGGTGGGGGCCTTTTAAAAATAATCTTGAACCAAGCAAATGTTTCGCCTGCGGTGCATATCTGTTTTTTTTTTTTTTTCCATGTGCTACGCTAAAAATATTTAAGGGGTTCCATTCTGTTTTACAAAATATAAAAGGGTTCCACGACTAATTTAATTGGGAAACCCTGCTCTAGACGACTCCTTTCTCCAGTACTGGAACAGCACATCACTGCTGCTCTATGATTTATTGCTAGCATCTGGTAGGAACTAGAGAAGCAGGCTTTGCTGGACCTGGATGATAAATGAGCTGTCAGGATTGCTTTGCAGCTGGGTCCCGCTTTATATATTTAGATGCAGAAAGAAATGGTGCATACCGGGAAGCGGTTCTGTAGCTCCAAAGTGCTCTGTGAAGGCGAGTCGATTCTTCGTATCATAGGGAGGTAGCAGCATTAGATCCGACAGGCCGTCTTCATTACGGTTTGACCCAAATGGATCTGTAATGTGGGGGGAAAAAAAAATACATAAGATTGAATCCTAACCAGCAACCCGAATTAAAACAAGAAAAATGCATCTGCAATACAACAACGCTCTGGGAAGGTTTTTTATTTTATAGATTTGTGCAGAATAAAAGGAGTACTTCAGTATTGGGTGATAATTTAGTCCAAATACAAAATATGACAAGCTTTCAAGAGTTCTCCCTTCCTCAGGACAAGCAATGCAGAGTTACAGAACTTTCCATGACCAACAGACGTAAAATCCAAGATAATGTAAGGAAGATCAGGTAGTTAGGATGCAAGATCCTAGTGGTAGGAACGGCTTTCTAGAGAGGTTTTGGTTTAGGATTGGGAATCTAAGCCACCAGTCTAAATTCTTTCAAAACTAAAGCCGTCTCACATTTTAATCTTGTCTAACGGTTACATACGCCTATAACATTATCTCTCAATGTATTACTTCCTGATATAACATTTTATAAATAAATGTATTGCATTAGGTATATTTAAGTGTCCGATGCTGCCATGCACACGGGTGCAAAAAATAAAAAATGTATAGACGTACAGGCAGTCCTCGGTTATCCGACACAATGCGTTACTCAAAATGGCGTTGGAAAGCGAAACGTCTTAAAGCGAATCATGTTTTCCCATAGGAACACTGTTTAAATGAAAGGTTCCGTTCCTGAAGGCCTTTTTAACACTAAAATACACCAAATATTTTACGCAGGCAATAAGATATGCAGCACACACAAATTATATAGTTTATATACTGTATTATATATATATATATATATAAAATATAACATAATAATTAATATATTATATAGTATAATATATTATATAGTATAACAATATTTTATTATATTTTCTTTTACGACGCTTTGCAACATTGTTTATGTATATCTATACATATACACAACGTTGCAAAACGTTGTTAGAGCGTTGGATAAGCCATTTTGGCGTTGTATAAATGAATATAGGTACGCATTGCAAAGCGTTGGATAAGCCATTCGTTGTAAAACGAAGCGTTGTAAAACGAGGACTGCCTGTACTTGTGCAGGAAAAGGCCATACGTATCAAGTTATAATCATCTGCTGCAGATTCATTGAAGTTTGAGAAACCTTTTAATGAATCAACAGGAGTTCTCCCGCCATTCTAGTATTGCACGAGATCACTCAAGTCTTGGATGCACAGCTACAGTACCACTGAAAAAAAGGCAATTGCGAGCTCTTGAAAGCGTATGTACTTCAAGAATGAAGAACTTTGTTCTTTCAAAAGCAGCAGCTGCAATGAACTCTTCCTGCAATATGCATACTAGATCTCGCCTCTGCTACTGTAATGAGGGAAACTATAAAAAAGGCCAGTCTCACTAGGACACCATGTTCTTTTACCAGCTCACACTACACTAGTTGAATGACTAATAATAATAAGCAGACAAACTAAAGTGAACAGAAATTGAGCACCATGATGCTTACTCGGTCTGAACGTTCTTGTTCACTGCAGTCCTTTACAGCCTACTTAATCCAAGGCAGGGGTGGCCAACTCCTGGCCCCAAAGGCCACCTCGAGGATCAAGGATATCCCTGCTTCAGCACAGGTGGCTCAATCATTGACTGAGCCACGTATCCTGAAACAGGGATATCCTTAAAAGCTTACCGGCTTGTGGCCCTTGAGGACTTGAGTTGGCCACTACTGATCCAAGGTTGTATTTTACTTTTCACAACTCTGCCTCTGAACATATCCATCTCCCACTCAGTGGACAACTGGTAAGCAACATGGAAACCAACAGCAGATAAGAACCACTTGACAACTAGTCTGTCCATTTTCCAGACCCATGTGCTATGAGACACGTACAAATTAGCTTTCATATAGGACAGCCGAGCCCAGCTTTTCCCAAACCTCTCTGTGTGACCAGCAGCACCACCAGGCTTCTGAGGCAGCAACCTTATATCCCATTAATATGCTAAAGACACGCCTTCACCTGCACAGATTATACCCAAAGCTCAGCGCGGCTGTGGTCTATGCCAAGAAGTGTCGAATTTCGTTACTGTATTCGCCTCTGCCAGGAGACTAGTCTATGAATCCACTACCTCTCCTCTGAAGTACTTCCTCACATTTCTCCCACCATACAGCTCAAGACTTTACCAGTGGGGGTTGTGAAGCCAAAGATGGCCAAAAACCAGAAGCTTAACTACAATTGGTCTTATTTTGCAGTGATGAGAGCCTATCATTTCTACAGCTACCGTTGCTAAAACTGAGTCCATGGTCAGCGCTTAGGCACTGACGCTCGTCAGTGAGCCCCTGCAGCCGCAATGAGCGCCTTTAGTAGGGGCTCGCGCACGCTTCCTCAGGCGTGCGGAGGCGTACCACTTAATTTTTTTTTAGTTTTGGCACTCACGGGAGCGCATGGCCGGTCACGTGAGAGGCTCGCCCAATGAGGGCGAACCAGCTCCGTGACGTCACTGGCCCGCCCCCGGACGGCGCGCGAACTAAGGCCAGGGAAAGCACCCGCTTTCTTAGCCTCAGCGCGCCTCCGCACGGCTGCAGTTATCATGGACTTAGCCTAAGCAAAGATGGCAACTTGTAACCAAACTGAAACAACGGGTAAATACAATCTTACATATTCAGCGGTATAATAAAACTGTCAGGCATCTGCCACAGCAGCTTTAATAGGGCAGAATTATTATTATTAAACTTGTCTACGTCATTGGTTTCTTTAGAAAGATACAAACATTAAAAGGAGCATTTTCTTCCAAAAAATAAAAAAATCCCCTTGGCTTAGGAGTCTCAGGAGTTGAACCACATTAATTTCAGAGATTCTTGCCACCGTAGGCGATGCCGGTATCGCCTCCATGCGTCACGCAAACCTATAGGAAGCTGTGACCGACTACATTGCAGCTTCCTATTGGCTCCCGTGTAGCTATGACCCACACCAGTATCTTGACCCCTTAGCATAATAATGGGCGGGAACAGATCACCGTTTTGATGCACACAAATCCCAAAAGAAAAAAGTGATATATGTCCAGAAAAACACTTTAACTAAACGTTTATTGTTACAACTAAAAAAAAAAAAATCTTCATGTATATACAAAAACTATTATAATATTCAAATGTTCCGTGGCTTTAAATATCAACCTGCCCAAAGAAATTGAAAAATTGATAGCTATTAACTTTAATTGGCAACCCCCGTCCATTAAATATCGAGGAGTACAGATTACGAATAACTGTAGGACCCTGCATAGGGCGAATTATCCCAAACTATTGCAAACTGAGGAGAGACATTAGAAAATGGTCCACATATGGCATTTCTTGGATCGGCATGATTTACTGTATTAAAATGAACTTGCTCCCTCGAATTCTGTATCTATTTCAAACGCTGCCAGCGCCGGTGGTGCTTAAGGATATTCGCAATCTTCAGTCTCTGATTTCCAGATTCATATGGAAACAAAGGACTGAGAGTCAAGAGCAGGATCATGAGAAGACCAACATGGGGGGAGGGGGAGGGGAGGGTGGCGGTACCTTGCTTGTTGTCCTATTACAAGGCGGCCCGATTATGTCCGATTTCACAGTGACACAGACCCTGGCAGTTAAAGGTGGGTGGAGCTGGGAGGGAGGGATATGTGCGACTTTGGGACTACATAAATCTAATGTGGTCCCCTAAAAGGATTCTTAAATCCATCAGCGAAACGCTCTCAATGACCAACTCGCTAGCAGTATCGGGGGGGGGGAGCGGGGGGGGGTTAACAAGTCTGGTTACTGACACTGGCGATAAATTTCAAAAAGTCTGGCTGCCATGGCTAGCACAAAGACATCCCGGGAGTAAACCACCACAGTGCTGCTGTGATAGTATTAGATGCAATCTCCTCTGACTAGGTGTTGGAGCTCCAGAGAAGAGGGACGAGGGCTTGACTTCCAGGTTGGGGCACAGGACCGCAAAGGAGACCGGAAGATTGGAAAGATGTACGGCGATGTGAAATTACATTAACACAAAAATTGGGCCCTGGGGACCTTCTGCCTTCTCTCTCTCTCTCCTCCCCCCACCCCCTCTTTTTCAGGTATTTATTTATTTATTTTTAAAGGATTGTTTCCATATGTTGGTTTCCAATAAGCTGTACTGTGTTAACTTTTGTCTAATTGACCAAAATCAAATAAAAATTGAGTTACAAAAAAAACATTATTCAATGTTCCAATTTAGGACAGCCAATATATTCAGTAGAAATTCAGTTTGCCAAAATCAATGTTGACAGATCAAATAAATTGATCAAATAAACAAAGAGTCTTTGGCAAAGCGCTGTGAGCACGAAACACATCAGGAACCCCCACGCTGCCCTCCATGCTGTCACCCACCCAATAAATTGTTTTTTAGCCTCCATTTTGTGCTTAGCCTCATCTTTTGCCTGCTGTACGCCGCTTTTTTCCACTTCCGGATATACTCCTAAAATGTAAATACTTGGAGTGAGTTTTTGAAAATCAAAATGAGCCAAATCAACTAGATTTAACCTCCCAACCATGAGACTAGTACACGCCTGTGTAGGACAAGGCGTGCACGCATCGCACTACACAAACAGCAGTGATTTTAGTGTTTTACACATTCTAATGGTGGTGCTCACTTTTCTAATGGGACATTTGGATAGCATAACTAGAGTGCAGAGAAGAGTCACCAAAGGAATAAAGGGGATGGACAATCTAACTTATGAGCAGAGGCTAGCTAAATTAGATTTATTTACATTAGAAAAGAGGCGTCTAAGAGGGGATATGATAACTATATACAAATATTTTCGGGGACCGTACAAGGAGCTTTCAAAAGAACTATCCCAAGAACAGTACAAAGGACTCGGGCCATCCCTTAAGGTTGGGGAAAAGGAGATTTCACCAGCAACAAAGGAAAGGGTTCTTTACAGTAAGGGCAGTTACAGTGTGGAATTCATTACCCATTGAGGCTGATGGCAGATACAGTACAACAGATTTGTTTAAAAAAAAAAGTTGTACATCTTTTTAGAAAGGAACAGTATACAGGGATATACCAAATAAGTAAACATGAGAAGGATGTTGATCCAGGGAGATATATAGATCTATTTTTTTTTTCCTTATGAGACATCATTGGATGATGGGACACTGGGGTTTTTTGTTTGCCTTCCTCTGGATCAATAAGCAAGTATAGATATGGGATAAAGTATCTGTTGTCTAAATTTAGCATAGGTTGAACTCTATGGACACAGGTCTTTTCAACCTCATCTACTATATATGTAACTAACATTTTTGGAAGTGTTAAAAGCATTACAATTCCTGTATGTTTAATAAATCAGTTTGGCAATTGTTCTAACTCCTTATGTCCTTTCTAATGTATTTTAAAAGTATTGAGCTTCTTTGGGTTGTCACCCCATTTCCTCTTTTGAAATAGGCAGCCATATTGCGTGCCCTGTCAAGCAGGACATTCACCGATCGATCACAAGAAAACAGATCGGCAGCTTAGAAAATGGTATTAGTGTAGAGGTTAACAGCTGGATATGTTCAAATAAAATGCAGCTTTAAAATGACTGAATTGCTACTTTATGCAGACCCTGGTTAACTCACTACGACATCCGAAACAAATGAAAACAGACAGAAGGCTGAATATTTTACGTATGCTTGCATTTCAAGAGTTCATTACCAGCAAGTCCATCTCAAAGCTCAATTAAAAAAAAACAACAACTTTAGACTTCATTGTGTATCACCACTTTCAAAACCTACATGACCTACTTAGAATCAGAGTTGTGAGAGCCGCGCTGTTATATAAGGAGGTGGGAAATTCTGCAAGGACTGCTGCCCTATTATCCCAAGTCTCATCCATTTATGTTCAGCGGTGCTGACTTTGGGAAACATCTCTTAATGAAGACTAGAGATATTTCATGCACCACTTGTTAAAAGTACTAAGGGGATGTCTGAAGCAGCAGCTATTTCTGTCTGACAAGTAAATCTTAAAAAGCATCTGAAACAGCAAGAGCCATTTCCTAATCTGAACAAGCAGGCTTGTGAAAGCAATATTCTGATAGAGGCTCAAACGGCTGTTGCAACCAACAGCAGATCACGATTCCAGACCAGATAGAACATATTGGTGTGGGTTACCTATAAAGCGCCATTACCATAGGTAGGCTTTTGCCCAGTCCCGTCAAAGTATCACCTCTGACAAAAGGCAGCACTCTCCACAAACATTGTGAACATTCTTATGGTTTAGAACTCATTATATGGGTTGCCAAGACAGTCACAACCACGAACCGCTAAAAACAAAACTATGCTTGCTAAGAAGTTTAAATAAATATGTAATAGTCAATGCTCCCCCTCCCCGACTACAGATGGGCACCATCATGGTTTCTCAATATAAGGAAAAAGTAATTTAAACAAGTTTACAATAAATTATACACCAACTTTTTGCACAATAATAAATACATTTGTATACCAAGAATTCCTATTCAGAGCCACAAAGTAAAACCCATCCATAAGCTAATCGGGTTTGTGAAAGCTTCCAGGCATAGTGAACCAGTCCCAGTCGTGTTCAGTTCATGTATATATGGGCAATACTCCTACACTTGGTTCAGGGAGTAAATGGCAATGGCTAGTATAACAGCTGCATCATTATTAGGGAGAGAGCATTAAGTTACCAATTTGTGGAGACTTGGATAGTTGATCACAAGAGTGACTGACAAAAAAACAACTTCTTACACAAAGGATTTCACCAGGTTCCCACTTGAAAGCCAGGATGCCTTTCTTACAAAGTATTCTCTCCCACCGCCTTTTCCTCACTTGCTCTGGTCACTTCACAACTGTGGGCAAATCCATTAACTTCCCTGTGCATCAGGTACCAAAACAGATGGTAAGCTCGTCAGGGCAGGGGCTGTGCCTGTAAAATCTTATGTAGAACCCTGCACACCACGTGCTCTAGTGTAACCGTTATGCACAGTGCTTCACTGGAGGAAAAGTCCTATGTAAAATGACATTATAATAAAGTGATTAGCCACTGAAGATTTGAATATTTTATTCCTCTCCACCTCTCCTGGGTAACTGTTTCAGACATCTGCTGCTCTTTCAGTTTTCCTTGAACCTAATCGCTTCAGCAGATGACCGTGTTCTGGCAAGCCTCATTTTTCGGACAAGGCACTGGTCACTCGTATTTGTCAATGCTGTTGCATATTAAAGTTTGTACCATATTGAGGCTGTACATTCATTCCTGTTCTCTTCCTCTCATGCTACTCCATGCAATAACTGTCCTACAGTCCAGATAGACCATTACAAACAAGGACATTTGAAAAATTAGATATTGGATAATGTTTCACTGGGGAGTTTTGTTTGCCTTCCTGTGGATCAACATACCGTATATACAAATATAGGATGAGTACCTGTAGACTAAATTTAACATACTGTAGGCTGAACTCAAAGGACATGTCATTTTGCAACCTTACCTATATAAATGTAGCAACGCTCTCAGGACAGGCAGCCGTGCTTCCACTGGCACAGCCCTGGACATTTGGCAGCTTTAGCTTAACAACCCGAAGACCCTCTCCTCATCTCCCAATGGTTGCTTCAGTATGTACATTGTAAGTCAGCTTATCTTAAGCTCCAGTCCCCATACTGAAAGCAGCTTACTTTGCTTAACCCATAAGGCTCAACTGGATATTTTAAATGAATTGGGCAAGAAACATTTCCCACCCCCCTTTACTTAATAAAAGTTTATCCCTACATATTCCTGAAGGCTCTTCCTAAACTTCCTGGAGCCCGCCTGAAATGCCTCGCTGCCTGGGATAGGACAACATGGCAGAATTGAGGCAGATGAAGCCGAAATTCTAGTGTAGTTGGATCAGTCACAGACTAACGAGAAATAAACTAGGAGTATGAGAAGATTGGGACTTTGGGAAAAGGACATAGCTACAGTGACTCATTAACCTCCGTTACCGGTTAACGCAGCCAATACCGCGTTACCGTCCAGTCCCACAAGATTGTTCCGTTGGCGGTTAATGTGGCCAAACAAATGGGGGAAATACAATTTAAAAAAATGACTGATAAAAAATACAGTATAACAGCTCTAGGTATGGAGGGTCCATGTGCTGAAAGTAGGGACAATAAGTCTAGGTGAGGTAGTGGTAACTATCCCTCTGATCTCACCAACTCCATACGTGCTATTATTTACTCATCACTGTGAGCAAGAAAAAGCTCTCCACATGCAAGTGTTTTAACAGCTATCCTGCGTCTGACATGGATCGGCAAACCACAAACCGCATAAAGTTAACATGCAACCATTCCTTCGCACCACAGACATTGGGTATGAGGAATTAAATCATAAAATGTTATAAAATGTTGTTAAAATGACAGTAATATGCCCAATATCGCATAAATGCTATTTAAAAAAAAAAAAAAAAATTAGATCGGAAACCTGTACCATATAACAACTTTTGCATTAAACTTAACAAAAAATGTAAAAAATGTAGCATCAGTTGTCAAACATCAGCATTTGGTGTTTTGCTAGCACTGCTTCGGGCAATCCTCCTATATGTTATACTGTATACAGTTTCTTTAGAAACGCCACCGCACAAAAAATGAAAAGTATCGGCAAGGATATTTTTTTAATGCATTAAGTGACCAGGAACGTTCAATGGATTACTGTGGAAACGATCGTGATGAGCCAACTCAGGTTTGTTAACTGCAAACGTGGTAATTGGCTTTATGACGGAGCAGCCATGTTTGTTTGCAGCTGATAGGTCTGCTGTATCTGTCGGATTCCCAGAAGAGATGCCTTCTTGCTAGGTTATGTAGGAAGCCTGCAGCCAGCCATGTCACATTACGTTACAGAACAGGAAAAAAGCTGGGAGCAACTGGCAGAAAAGGCGACGCGCCAATTGCAAGTCTGAGTGGTTAGTAATATCTGCACAACAGTTGTGGATCCAGTACTCGTGTGTCTAGACAATATACCATGGTCCCCGTATATCGGACAGTTTTAGGAAAGGTTTGTACATTGTGTGCAGCACTAGTCTATTAGGAATATATTATGGGAAAGTAAATACTCAATTACACTGTGATTAGCTGCCCCATTAAAGGACCAGAAGGAAACAATAGCAGCTATTACTGTATATGGTTTGTGATTTAAAACGTATTAAAATGTGACAAGTCAAAAGTGACGATGCAGCATCTTCTATTCGGCTTGTATATTTATCGCTCCTATTTTTTTTATTTTTTAGAAAAGGTCTAAAATCTTGTCAATGTTCATAGCATGGTTGATATATTTTTAAACTTTAACTATAGTTAATTGTCCTATAAGCAATAAAAAATAAGGAATGTTACAGTGTGCCGTTAGAAATAATTCCATTCTACTCCCAGCTTTTCCTTTCCACGTTCTAATTGCGACCCGGCCACAATCAGTGAACGAATGGTCCCATTATCTCCCAAACACAGACACAGGAAGTGGATCAAGATAAGGTTTCCAATTGGGCCAAAATGTGCTGGCTCTGTAGTTTATGCTTCATAGATTTCATATGAGAAAATAACAGGGAATGTAGCAGCTTTAATTGTTGAAAGAACGGATTTTATCCAATGCAGGGGGTAATTCTATATGCTCTGAAGAGGACTTTCACATTGGCAGTAATGGGGGGGGGGAGTGTTTCAGCCAGAAACTTCTGTTTGGCAGCATATAGCATTACCCCCTTAACAGCAAAAGATGCCATATCTGTTATTATTGGTAGTTTAGCAACTGTGTTTCCATTCGTTCAAATAAGAGCGTTATAATTAAACCTGAGTTTAAGGATTAACATCTTATTTACATAACCTTATGCCAGACTTTTTTTTATTGCTCTGCAAGACCATACGCATCAGCAATGTTGGCACTTCTACAACTACATTTTAAACAAATGGGCAAAGTATTGTTTGGGGGACAAGAGGCCCAATTTACAGTATTATCTTAACCTGAGACTAGCAAATTGGCATCGAACACAAGATGTAACATCGGTATATCCAGAAATAAAGCTCCCCGGTGCAGCAGGTCAGGGAAATGCCGAGTAATGGCATTCAATAGCAGGAGTGGGCAACTCCAGTCCTCAAGGGCCACCAACAGGTCAGGTTTTCAGGATATCCCTGCCGCAGCACAAGTGGTTCAATCAGTGGCTCAGTCGAAGACTGCATAACCTGTGCTGAAGCAGGGATATCCTGAAAACCTGACCTGCTGGTGGCTCTTAATCTAATAGGGAATAGTACACAACTCAGTGGAATCAAAAATGTCCTTTGACTTTGTCCATGTGAAGAGGTTTGCATTGCGCTTACGAATGGTCCAATTCTTTGCTGAACAGACACACCTGGATTGACAGTATACGAAAATATTAGTAGTGTACCCTACTTCTTTCTTCTTTGGCCGTCTGACAAAAAAGGTGACTAAATACATTCAGTTAAATTACTGCGGTGGAAAAAATGCTAAAAAAAAAAAAAATTTCTCATCTGAAATACAACAGTTTATTTACAAATACATCTGTTGCAGAACTAAAAATCAAAACAATGATGTAGCCCTACTTTGGGGACTACTTGGTAGAGTAAGGGGTTAACAGTTAATAGGTTATCTGTGAGGGCTCGCTCAGGTTACTCCCCTCCCCATCATGTGATGGATGACTTGCAGAAAGGATTACCACCCCACAGCAGGTCTTATGACCATAAGGAGATGGGCGGTTACATCTAGCTCCCCTGAATGATCTAGAACCAGGTCCCTCAGGAGTGGCAGATAGAGAGGGCCTCGCTGTAAGTCATGTAAATATGCACTAAGAATGTCATAACCTTTGTTTTCAGTTAGGAAACGTGTCCCATTTAGTTATCGCCTATAGTAATGGTAAAGTACTTGCTCTGGAGCATAATCAGATCGTCCCCACTGGCATGTCCTTAGTAAACCGATACAATATGCATTACACCGAGTTAGGCCTAGGACATAGTACATTCGGCGTCGCTGAGGCTGGCTGAGCCGCGCTGAACAGATGCACAAAGCCCCTGCATCTGTAATCAGCACGGCTATAGTTTCTCCCTCCGCATGCGCGCTGATGCGTTCGGAGGCTGAGAAACTTGGGACACCCAAGTTTGAAATTTGCCGCTCGGGGAAGTGGAGGAGCGGTCACGTGACCACTCCCGTCCAATGGGAATGGGGGACTAGCCCCGCCTCCCGCTCCACCCCCTGAGCGCGCTCACTGCCTCGCCTGCAAGGACAGGAAAAGCATAATTTTCAGCAGGCGAGGCAGAGCAGGAGCACGCCTCAGCGAGCTTCAAGGCCACCATATCCCAGGCCTTATGGATACTGATCCCCAAGTAGTGTACTCCCACCACATTGTCCCCCCGTGAGATGGGGCACTATTGATGCTATAACAAATCATGTAATCTAAATAATAGTAAGGGACACAAGTATAAGTACCTCCCCAGTGTATGAGGGAGAACTACAAAGGGGATAAAGCACAGAATAACCATATTTGACACCAGTTAGTGGCTGAGGTGAAGTATGTTTTGTATGTAGATCAACGGATGTGCACAAAGCTCGTTTGCACTATAAATGTTCCTGGCGCCCATCATTATTCTATCTGCAAATCAACACTCGGCCTGCACAGATTAAGCACACACAAATAAATAATAAGTTATGAGTCCATCGGATGCAAACTCCTTTAGGACCAGGCAAGGAGGGAGATAGACAGATGTCTGCCTTCACCTCACGTTGGTCCCAAGTGGGACTGCATCTAACCGACATGCCACCATTCCTTCCTCTAACCCTTCTAGAGATCCGTTCTAGCTGAAATAAGTCCCATCTCTGTACCATGTTCCTACTGCTCTCACCAAGAGCTTTGCTATTCCATTCCTCGGTTCCTACCCAGCGCTCAACTCAGGACCATTCTGAAGAGAAAAGCATTAAAAGAACTATAGTAGCATTACAAAATCCTTGCATATGCATATACCCCTTTGGCCATACACTCACTTACATTGGTATACTAACAGTTGTGTGTTGCATAGCAGATTAGTAGATTAGGTTGAAGAATTTTTTTTTTTAAATTTAAAAAAAAGGGGGGGGGCACCTGTCCAAGTTAAACCCATTTTAAATTTAGACAACAGATACAAATCCTAAATTAGTGTTTACAGTATATTGATAGGGGAAGGCAAACAAAAAAACCCAGGACATACTTGAAAACGAGGAGGTAACTCTCAATGTATTACTTCCTGGTAACACATTTTATAAATAAATAATCTAATAATAATGGGGAAAATTAAATTCCTTCCTGACTCAAGTAATGGCAATCCAATGGCTCCCTGGATCAACATCCTTCCCATGTTTACTTATTTGATATTTCCCTAAATACCTTTCCTTTCTAAGATGTCCAACCTTTCCTTAAAGAGATCTATTGTGGGGGCGTGTCCAGGACGCTGATGAGAACGGTCGGGTAGCAGAGGAGCTCCCTAGACCCAAGCATAAAACTACAAAAGCAGCGCTTTCCCACCCCAAAAAAATCACCACAAAACAGCTCAAAACCTAGAGGAAACCCTCGAGAAGGCAATGGCAGGCAAACAAAAAGCCCAATCGGGCCCAGGAATTGCCCGTTTTCTCTCCCCTTCTCAGAGGAGTTCGGAGGCTGCCACAAGAAGCCAAGATGGCGGCGGCCCCACACCACGCGGGGCCAAGCAAGCGGCAATGGAGCGTGACCGCACCGACACACCACCACCGCAAGACGAAGCCCTAACGCGGGATTACATGCAAGAGCTAATAACATCAATGCTGAACAAGCTACATGCTTCACTCAAAGCGGACCTTAAAGCTGCGGTCTCTGAACTGAAACAGGAGATCTCGGGCCTCTCAGAGCGCACCGCGGAGCTGGAAATAAAAATGGCTGACGCAACACAGGCCCAAGAAGACGCCGCGAACGAAATCTACCGACTGGGGGCCGAAGTGAGTAATCTTAAAGACCAGATAGAGGATCAGGAAAACCGAGATCGAAGACAAAACATCAGGATCAGAGGGATCCCAGAATCGGTCCTCCCAGCCCAGATAAAACCTTACATCCTGGCCCTTTTCCAATCCGTCTGCCCTGACCTTACTCCAAGTGAGTGTGAAATGGACAGAGCACATCGAGCCTTGGGACCAAGGTCAGATGACCCCAACAGAGCTAGAGACGTGATTGCAAGAATCCACCATTATACAATAAAAGAGCAAATCATGGCAGCATGCCGCGCGCAAGAACCTATCACCCACAAAGGCGACCATCTTCAAATATATAACGACCTGTCTAAACGCACGGTGCTCAGGAGAAAAGAGATGCAACCTCTAACCAAACTCCTGCGTGAAAAAGAAATCAAATATAACTGGGGCTTCCCGTTTAAACTGCTGGTGCAGAAAAACGGGAAATACCATACCATCAGACACCCAGAGGATATGGCGCGCTTTGCCAAAACGGTTGGACTGAACCCGCCAGCAGAGTGGGATAAGAACCCCTCCAGAGTCCAAGAACCGGACACACGAGACCCGCCAGCAAGAACATCCGAAAGGCTGGCAGGACAAAGACAAGGCAGAGTCAAGTGAAGACCCTGAAAACTCACCAAACAAGGCCATCACAAAGCGTCTACCAGAAATTAGCTAAACACTCAAACACATCAGAAACCCCCTCCCCCCCCCTCCCTCCCCCCCCCTCTCCCCTCTCTCCCCCCCCCCCTCTCCCCTCTCTCCCCTCCCCACCCACACCTCCCCCCCCCCCCGCCCGCCACCCCTCTACCTCTCCCCCCTACCCCCTCCTTCACCCCCCAAGGAACCCACAGACCCGTCTGCAAACCTGATCCTCCGCATCAAAGACGGCTGCCGATACCAGCGGAGCGGATGACGTCGAGACGCGGCAGGCGGCCGACCAGAGAGTGAACGTGGCGAGTACCTGGAGGCGGCAAAGCCTCTTACAGCACACCGGAACGGCCGCAGCAATGAGGACGGACGTGCACACCGACAGCCCCGACGCTGAAGCTTAGCTGAGACAGTGTGGAGCCAAGACCCGCCGTCGCGAGGGGAACGCAGGATCCTTTTGCCCCTCCCCTCCCGGAGGCCCCGACAACCGACCGGCCCTCACGGGAGCGGAGGAAGCGAGCACTCAGACGGGAACCCAGGACATCCGGTCGGATCACCCCCTCCGCTTTTTTTGTCTTCCCCCTATCACCCCACCGTGACCCCAACGGTAACCGTGAGTACTACTGCCTGTATAACACTGCGGCGATCAGAGAGTCACGCCACTGTCGGGAGAACATGGGCCTTCCCCCCCCCCCCCATTCCCCCCCCTCCCGGCCACAGAAGGCCTCCCCATGCCTTGACACCCGACCCTCCCCCCCCCCCCCCAAGGGCCCCATGAGACCCATATCGACATGAAAAGAACTTGGACAATACAAAGATACCTTGGTCTGCGACCCATTCAAACCATGGGCTGCAGACATAACACTTTATAAAATAATTTTGACTAAAAAGAACAATGAGATTCCTAGGGGCGTATATGTTCAATGTTCCAAGCCGATAGCAAAATCTAAGAATAGGAGTCCCTCCTCAATCCCTCCCCCCCCACCTTTCCCCCCCTCCCCACCTTCCCCCCCCCACCTTTCCCCCCCTCCCCACCTCCCCACCTTCCCCCCCCCCACACTCCCTTCCCTCCCTATCCTCTCTCTCCCCCCCCCCTCCCTCATGCTGTAGCCGAGACAGACTACTGCCCAAGACTGTACCGTAAATGTGCCAGGATACTAGACAAGAATACTCAGATGTATATGCCAGGGCGAAATTATCAGGTTCTCATACAGATACTGCTGTATGCGTCGTTGTAAGCCTTTGACAGGTTACCTACTGCGCATGGCGAGGCAGGTCTACCATGCTGCATGCCTGGACCACATCACAGTATAGGTAAATCCAGGCTTGCAATGGTACACCTCGGCATCATAACGCAGGGGGTATCAGTGCGATTGTGATACGCCCCTTGTCAGACCTGTACTGTTGTGTATGTCAAGGTAGATTTGATATATTAAATGCCAGGATCACGTAACTATGTAGAAACAGCGCCGATGTATTACATGCCATGACAATAACGATGTGTAGGTTAAGGCAGGCTTACTATGTAACCTAACAGGAACATTTCTCTGTATATGTTAACCAGAAAGCTGATTGTGTACTAATAATAGACAACGTATATGATACTACACACAATGCATACAGACCCAATAAAATAGGTTAACCCAGGCTTGCTATAACATACCTCAGGATCTAAGATCAGGAGGCGCTCGCGCGACGAAGTTGTATTCCGTGTCAGACCCATATTGTTATCTATGTTAAGGTAGATTTGAAACATTATATACCAGGGTTATATCGCAATGTTTAAACAAGCAGACCAAATGTATTGCATGTCATGACAATAACGAGATGTAGATCAACGCAGGTTTACTATGTTACCTACCAGGCACATCCGTCTGTATATGTTAAACCAGAAAACTGACTGTGTACTAGTATGGGCTGTGTTTAGGAAACTACACACAACACATACAGATCCAATAAAAGGCAGACCTAACCCATAACTACCAACATAGAGAAGAAAGAAAGTTAGGACGCCCCCCACCCTCAACTCCCCCCCCCCCATCCTACCCTCACCACCCGCCCCTGTGCTCCCCGCCCCCCACCGCCCCAGTAGAACGCTGCCAACCGGCCTTAAGTAACCAACAGAGAAATACGCACCCTTATATACCTCACCAAAATGGTAAAATAACCCGAGCCATACAACCAGCGTCAGCGACTCCAACACTCATAACCTGAACGTCTCTTTGGGTGCTCACCCTCCCCCCTTTTTCTTTTTTTCTTTCCCTTTCACTACCCACCCCCCCCCCCCCCCATACAAGTAAAACACGACGCAGCCTAAAACCGAAACATGACGACAGAAAAAGGGAAAACGCAACACACTAGCAACCTAGGGTCTGGACCCCTCGGTTGCACGCCGGTTACTGGTGCCGGAACCTCCCTAGATGGGCACATCTGCCCAAATGCCGGCCTTCACTAGGTCTGGCAACACAATATTAGGACCTGAAAAGGCCCTAATCCTATCTGCTCTCTATCCGCTGACTCTGTCCCAGCGGATCTTTAACCACCCTCCCTCCCCCTCATTCCCCCCCCCCTCCCCCCCTTCCTTGGCACCACACAAACAACTACCAAAGAAAATATAGACAAGACACATCCCTACCCCATAAACAAAGCAGCTTCCGAAGTAATACATACCTAGGACATAAAAGCAAGATCCCCTCCAGTGGGAAGGGGGAGATCCTGAGTCCTCAAGCCACAACAAAATCACAATGACATGCACAGCCCCAATAAAAATCTGCTCACTGAATGTTAAGGGGCTCCAAAATAATAGAAAACGGAGACTTGCACTCAACGATATGAAAAAAACAGGGGGAGACATCATATTCCTACAGGAGACCCACTTCACATCACAGGACCCCCCAAATTTATTCAAAAAAATATTCCCGACCTGCTTTTTTGCATCATTTAGTAGTAAGAAGAGGGGTGTGGCTATCCTTATCAGACAAGGCACCCCATTTAATCATGTCAGAACAACAATGGACCCAGAGGGTAGATTCCTAATGGTATATGGCTCCCTAGCGGGCTCGGCAATCGTCCTGATCAATGTATACGCCCCAAACGAGAACCAAACAGAGTTTTTACAAGCTGTTCTCGAGGGTGTTGACCCGGGATATCTGTCATCGATGATAGTGGGAGGAGACTTCAATATGGTCTTAAACCCTACCGAGGACAGATCAACCAACATGGGCCCCCCCCGCAAAACCCACTCCCAGATCAAGGGGAAAAGGTTCAGGGAAATCATGAGCGAATTCTCACTGGTGGATGTCTGGAGAACCCAACATCAGGGCCAGAGAGACTACACATTCTACTCAGCACCTCACCAGACTTACTCTCGAATAGACCACATCTTGACCACCAAAAATGTGATGGCGGCAGCCATAGAATCAGACATTGGCTCAATCACATGGTCAGACCATGCCCCGGTCACCTTGACTCTGTCAGTCCCCTTTGAAAAAACAACAACGTACACCTGGAGACTGAACGACTCACTACTAAATCACCCAGAGATCGAGAGAGAAGTCAGATCCTCACTTAAGGACTATTTCTCCCTCAATATGGGAACAGTCTCCTCTCCAGCAATCCTATGGGAAGCCCATAAGGCAACGATCAGAGGGAAATTTATTTCCATCGCATCCCACAGGAAAAAAGCCCGCCAAGCGCTAATCAAAGAACTCGCAGAAAACATAAAAGCAATAGAGCTAGCTCATAAAGCACATCCCTCAAAAAAAATATACAAGTCATTAATAGATGCTAGAACAAAGCTTAGACAAACCCAGCTGGAGGACGTTGAAAAGGCCCTCAAATGGACCAAACAACTATACTATGACAAAGGCAACAAAGCTGACAGACTCTTAGCTAGTAAATTAAGAGGGATACAAAAAAGATCCCAAATAACGGCGATCAAGAGTAGGTCTGGTGAGATTCAATATAGTGAAAGCAAGATTGCAGCGGAATTCACAAGATATTACACAGAACTATATAATTTAAGAGCTAAAAACGGCCGACCTGTACCGATAGCGTCAGAATCTATAACTCAATATTTAAATAAATGCCAACTCCCCTCACTGACGGAGGAGGAAAACACAGTCCTCAATGCTGAGATCTCAAAAGAGGAACTGGAAGAGGCGGTCAAATCACTAAAGCTTACTAAGTCTCCTGGCCCTGACGGTTTCACAAATATTTACTATAAAAGGTTCTTGCCAACCCTATCCACGCATCTACTAAAAATATTCAATTATTTTATGGAAGGGAATCAAATCCCCCCAACAATGTCTCTAGCCAATTTGGCTATAATACATAAGGATGGCAGAGACCCGATGCAATGTGGAAGCTACCGTCCAATCTCCCTCCTCAATAGTGATCTCAAACTATATAGCAAAATTTTGGCAAATAGGCTAAACCCAATATTACCGAGGTTAATTAATATCGACCAAGTAGGATTTGTCGCGGGGAGACAAGCCTCAGACAATACCCGAAAAATAATTAATATCATTGACCATGTTCACCTCACAGGCACCTAAGCACTCCTGTTAAGCCTGGACGCAGAGAAGGCGTTCGATAGAATAAACTGGCAATTTTTGGACCAGACTATGCGCAAATTTGGCTTTAAAGACGCATACTTAGAGGGGGTCCGTAGACTATATCAAAACCCGTCAGCCACAGTGAAACTACCAGGGGGCAATAACCACAGATTCGAGATAACAAATGGGACTCGACAGGGATGCCCTCTATCTCCTCTCCTCTTTGCGCTAACGATAGAACCACTAGCATCAGCAATACGACTCAATACGGACATCCAAGGAATAGAAATTGGAAACAGGCAGCATAAAATCTCCCTATTCGCGGATGATGTCATACTAACCCTTTCCAAACCCCAAATCTCCCTACCCAACCTTCAAAAAGAACTCCGGGATTTTGGAAAAATCTCAGGATACAAAATAAACAATGATAAGTCAGAAGCCCTAAATCTAAGTCTGCCAGAGCCAGAGGTGAAACTCCTCAAACTAAACTTCAATTACCGTTGGAGCTCCTCCTGTATCAAATACTTGGGGGTTAAGATATCGAGGAACTACCAATCCCTATACCAACATAACTATCCGACCTTATTCCATAAAATCAAACAAGATTTAGAAAAATGGGGAGGTTATCAAATATCATGGATCGGGAGAATGGTCTCGGTTAAAATGAACATACTCCCTAGATTACTATACTACTTCCAGACTCTCCCGGTCCACATCCCTGGCTCGGAACTAAAAAATATCCAAAAACTAATCTTCCACTTTATTTGGCAAGGTAAAAAACCTAGAGTCCCTAGAACAGTTCTCTTGGCCTCAAGGGGGAGAGGAGGACTGGGAGTCCCAGACATCACAAAATACTACCTAGCCGCCCAACTGCGACAGGTGGTAGTCTGGAACGCAAACCCAAACCAATATTGTTGGCTGGATATTGAAACACAATATGCCGGAACGCCTTCACTGCCGGCTTGCCTTTGGTCCCTGAGCAAGGAGGACATGCAGAATAGCAAATTTAAACTAGGCCCAATGAGACACACATGGGAGACCTGGACGAAAAGCAAACTCAAGTACAAGCTCACAACACCACAATCTCAACTTATACCAATTCACAAAAATCCGAAATTCCCACCTGGCTGTGAGCCCAGACAATTTGACCAATTTCAAACCAAAAACATCAAGGTGATTGCCGACCTCTTGAGCTTCGGGGAGTTCCTGAGCTATCAAAACATACAAGCCAAATATGGAATAATAGGACTGAACGTGTTCAAGTATTTACAAATTCGACACTTTATCCAAACAATATCCCCAACATTGAAATTTCCCCCTCTCACAGGTTTCGAGCGGCTCTGCAGAGAAACAGCTCACCAGAAAGGTCTAATAACACAAATATGCGCGGAGCTAGAGAGGGGCACAGAAGCCCCCACACATGACTATATGCTGCATTGGGCAGCAGAATTGGACATAGTTATAGACCGAGAGGACTGGGAAAGTATTTGGGAAAATGCCTCAGGAACTTCTATATGTACCACAATCAGAGAAAATATTTACAAAATAATGTTCCGCTGGTATCTTACCCCAGCCAGACTAAATCAAATCTACCCCCTGGCATCCGATCTATGCTGGAGAGGCTGCGGTCAAAAGGGGGACATGGCCCACATTTGGTGGGCATGTCCGGAAATTCAAAAATACTGGGAAACGACACAAAAATTAATAGAGGAGGTCACAGACCTCACAATACCCATTGAACCGCTGACCTACCTGCTGGCCAGGCCACTAGACTATCTGGACCGGCCAACAGGAAAATTAGTCTCCTTTATTCTTACGGCGGCCAGATGTGCGGTGGCTGCCGCCTGGAAGAAAGTGTCTCCCCCCTCCAAACAAACAATAATAAAAAGGGTGCAAGAAGTAATGGACATGGAGAAATTGTCGGCTTTCCTTAAAAGGTCCTCTACCTCATTCACTAATATTTGGGATCCATGGTACACCCACATGGCGCTCCTAAGACGAAACACCCCTTAACAGATCAGAGACCCAATGGACACCAAGATCCAAACCAGAACTGCCAAGAAGCTAGGGAATAAGACCTTTCCCCATTACACCCTCCCCCCCCCCCCCCCCACCCCACCCCCCCTCTCTTCTCTATCCCCTCTCTGTTTCCATGCTCGCGCCGCCCCGTTGGACCACATATGGTCAGGGAGACGTTGAGCCTTTCCTCTTCTCTCCCCAGTTAAGGAAAAAAAAATGTGTATTAGACGGGCTTACTGTTTGTATTATCTATACCCTGTAATGTCATAACTGTCTAATAAAAAAAATTGAAACAAAAAAGAGATCTATTGTATATGCCAGTGTGTCTGTGTGTAATGAATGTAAAGAACACGTTCCTTTGTTGCTGATGAAATCTCCTTTCCTCCAATATGAAGGTATGACCTGTGTCGTTTGTACTGCCCTTGGGTTGAATAGTTCTTTTGAAAGTTCTTGTATTGACCCTGAATATTTGTAAATAGTTATATTAACTCTTAGACACCTCTTTCCTAATGTAAATATATCTAATTTAGCTAGCCCCTCCTCACAAGTCAGACTTTCCATCCCTTTATCAATTTGGTGGCTCTCCTGTATTTTTTCTTTTTCCATAAACTGTACTCCATATTCAAAGTGTAGTCTTACCAAGGATTTATACAGTAGCAAATTTAAGCTTTCTTCCCTTCCATCTATTCCCCGTTTAATGCAAGATTATTTGCCTTTGCAGCTACTGCCAAGCCTGCTGTCTACAAGCGCTTCTAAATCTTTCTCCATCAATGATTCTCCTATTTTTCCCCCCTTTAATTTGTAAATTGCATATTTATTCTGGGTTCCCAAATGCACCATACATTTATCTACATTAAACCTCATCTACCTGGCCAAGTTTTCAGTTTATCCAAGTTCTTCAGGAGAGAAATTGCATCCTGCTCCGATTATACTACCTTACACAATTTAGGGTAATCAGCAAAGATGTGCACTACTCTATGCCAACCTAAAAGTCTTTAATAAACAAGTTAAAAAGCGGTGGCACCAGTAACAAACTCCACTTACAACTTTAGCCCAACCTGAAATTGTTACTTTTGAAAATGGTCAATCCTTTACTGTCACTTCTTGCTTGTCCATTCAAAAGGAAAAATAATGGACAAACCGTGACAGAGCGCTCACCTGCATGTCATTACCCAGAATCCCTGGCTCCAGTGGAAGCATTGAATGCCAAGAGAACGGGGAAAAGCAGGGCTGCAGACCTGTGAGACACGTGAATGTGCTCACAACTGGTATTTTTATTTGCTGTGCACTATGATTGTTGTCCCTATTTTACTCTGTATAGCTTATTTTGTAGCTTTCATTAGAAATTCCTAAAAACTACAGAAAAGTGTTTTAAAAAAAATAATAATATCTGTTTACTTTTGATCACAATAGTCTCAGTAAATAACACCCAGAGCTTATATTCAGAGGCAGAGTGATTTAAAATGATCCTTTAAAGACAATTTTGAGCACAAGCGTAGCATGCCCATAATCACAGAAGTCATTCTTTTTTTCAGTTGAGCATACAAATCTATTTTAGCTCCTACAATGTTTGTGCTCGAGCTAAAACCTGCGTGTAACTGTTGGATATCACACTGCATCATTCAGGATTTGGCAGACAGCCAAGTAGAGGTTGAATTTAATTAATACACTTGCATTTGGTTTCCAATTTCTTTTTAAGAAATGCAGCCTTAGTTTAACGGTATATTTCATTAGAAAAAGAAAAAAGCTGAAACCGCTTTAACTTAAATGTTACAAGGGGCCATTTTGAAGCAGTGGCTATTTCCAACAAGAAACAAAAGCAGCAGCGCACAGGCAGTAATGCTTCCATGCCCCATTATTCCCTCCTGCCTGCGTGTTAGAATCGGATGGGCTTTATAAAGTTGAAGTACAAATGTGAGGTTAGTCTGGCCAACTCCAGTCCTCAAGGGCCACCAACAGGTCAGGTTTTTCAGGATATCCCTGCTGCACCACAGGTGGTGCAGTCAATGACAGCTACCGATTGAGCCACCTGTGCTGAAGCAGAGATATCCTTAAACCTTTCCTGTTGGGTGTGGGGGGGGGACTTGACTAGAATTGGATACCCCTTGTATGGAGCATGGCGTGTGTTAAACATCCCCTCTACATCTGGGCAAAGGCACCTTCAGGATGGTTTCCTGCTTATGCAGAATCCCATGCAAAGTGATCATTACCTGCTCGTTATATCACCATTAACAAAGTAATGCAAAGGCTCATTGCCCCCTGCAATATGGAGGTGTTCAGCCTTTACAGGCAGCACTCTGCTTTGATTGGAGATGTTGGGTCTTCAGCAAACAAGGGGTTCAGTCTTCTGAATGAAGCAACGTTACCAAGACAACCAGCCCTCCGTGCACCCACGACTCAGGCTGCCAGACCTAATCAGTGTAAAATTGTGGCTTTAGGAGTAGGATATGGGGCAGCATCCTCGCAGTGAAAATGTAAAGTGGATTCTGAAAACATGGTTCCAAGTGGACAGCTTTCTCCATTTCCAAATCACTGCATCTATATGTGATGGAATGACAGCATATACAGGGAATTCGGTTCTATGAGGTTGTGAAGCACCTGGCACATCGCAACCCACAGGAAATATCTGTTACAGCGAGAGCTTGATTTCCCTTTGCATTTTTGTGCTTTTCCAGACAATAAAGATCCCCTTGTGTGTCCTGCACAGTACCTACACATTGTGGGTCCTGTACATCGGTGGGAGTAATATTTGGATCGGTTGTATTTATTCTAATTCATATTTATTATCTTTCCACTCTAAACACCAAACGTGGGTCAGATGATGGATTAGAATCTCCTGATGCTCCTTTTAGCTCGTTGTTTATGCAGCGGGCACTCCCACTCCCACTTTTATAAAATGTTACAATAACTCGCAAGGTTTCAAAACTACAGAAGCTTTACATTTTTCCTATTCTGGAAGAAAGTCCTAAATGTGGGTACATCAAATATTTTCCTCTCCTGTGCTTTGAAGAATATAACGGTCTAAATAATATGAAGTAATTGACATGGTTTCTATTGTGAATAAAGATTGTATTTTTTTTAATTGGGCTAATACTGGTCTTCCTACTGTGTATTACAGTGCCTAGCATTTCTATTTATAAGAGCATTTTCTTGGGTAGCTGTTAATCTTCACAAGTAGGGCAAGACTCCTCAACATTGAGCTTTCTGGTCCTGCCAATTCAACACCAGTTTCTTGAGACAGCAAAACACCTTGCACTACATCTTGCACTACATCTGTTTGTGGTTATAAGATTGAAGCAGAGGGTCTTTGGAGCTGAAACCCGTTAAGTTTCAGCTCCGGGGACCCTCTGCTTCCAGAGATACTTACCTCAGAAGGTGCTGCCGGTATCGGAAGTTTAAAAGTTCAGGTCACGCTGGCCGACAGGACGCTGCAAGGGATGATGTCACGGCTTCCTATTGGCCGGCATGACGCAGAACATTTAAACACCGCCATTTCATTAGGCACACAAGTTTCCTGGCTGCAGAGACACCGGCAACCCCTACAAAAAGGCACGTATCTCTGGAAGCAGGGGGTACCGGCAGTTGAAATTAATGCAGTTCAGCTCCCAAGACCAATTTAAATCCTAGAACAAAAACGACTAAATAATGCAAGGTGTTTTGTGGCTTCAAGTATGTTTTGCTGCAGTATTTCAGTGAAATTCACTTAGAATATATACATTTTCATTACTGTAAGTTACAAGTATATAAATGTATTGTTTGAAGTTTTCTTAATGTTAACATAACAAAAATGATTGCAACTCTTAATGGATCAAAATTTAAATGCAATAAGCTTGTGGCTCTTCTACTCCTACGGACCGTCTTCTTAATTCAGATATTGGGGATGTTCAAGTCTTTACAGAAACACACGTGAGAACAAAATATACCCTGGGTCTGAATGTAAGATACAGCACATTCTAGACACTACATCTGTTTATTATAGCAAGACTAGCTGAGAGACCCGGCGTTGCCCAGGATGTAATTTTGGGGGGGCGGACGACAGGGTTGGGCTTCCCCCGGGTGACTGGGTGACTGACTGAATGGGTGGGTGACTGACTGAATGGCTGGGTGGATGACTGAAGGGGTGGGTGACTGGGTGACTGACTGAAGGGGTAGGTGACTGGGTGACTGACTGAAGGGGTGGGTGACTGACTGAAGGGGTGGGTGACTGGGTGACTGACTGAATGGGTGGGTGACTGAGTGAGTGGGTGACTGGGTGGGTGTGGGTGACTTGGGTGGGTGACTGGGTGTGTGGGTGTGTGGATGACTGAGTGAGTGGGTGGGTGACTAAGTGAGTTGGTGGGTGGGTGGCTGAGTGAGTGAGTGAGTGAGTGGGTGACTGGGTGAAAGTGACAGGGTGACTGGGTGGGTGTGTGGGTGACTGGGTGACAGTGCGTGGGAGACGGTGGGTGACTTACCTTGACTCCGTGGCACCTGGCTGGGGCAGGAGGTGAGTTTGGGAAGCTGGCGAGGGGGGGCAAGAGTGGCAGGAGGCCCGCGCCGCGCTTACCCTCCGTCTGGGAGCTGGTGCACGTGAGGAGGAGGCCCGCGCCGCGCTTCCCCTCCGTCCACGAGCCGGCGCACGTGAGGGGGAGTGCAGGAGGCCCGGGCCGCGCTTTTCCTCGTTGTGAGCGAGGGGGGAGGAGCCTGGAGTTTGCTGCTGAGCAGGAGGGCCGCGCTTCCCCTCTCCGGGAGCGGCGCACGGTGAGGGTGATGGTGCGGCTGGGGATGTTGCGGAGCGTGGGGATTTGGGTGAGGTGGGGAGGGGGGAGAGAGTGAGGGGCACCTGGAGAGGAGGGGCACCGGGAGAGGAGGGGGGTGTGTGGAAGGTGAGCTGCGGTTCAACTGACGGGGGAGAGTGAGGCCAAGCAACAGAGTGTGAGTGTGAGTGTGTGTGAGTGTGTGTGTCTCGTCACTCCGCCTCAGGCCAATGAGGTGTGGGGGCGGGCGGCCCAAGGGACCAATGAGATTTCCCCTAGGGACACAGGAAGATGCAGACAGGCATACAGTGCTTTCACAAATATATAATAAGATATTTGCAGACTGCAGAAATACCCTCGACTAGAACGGAGTCACTGCAGACATTTGTATAAACTGTATAGGTCACAAGGTCAGAAGAAGCAAAACTGTCTAAACTAGTGGTTATCAAACCTCTCCTCGGGGCTGTGATCCAGACCAGGTTTCAGAGGCAATATCTGTGCATTCACCTGTCTGCAAGTGCACTGGTTATTCCTAAACCCTGCATTGGCCGGGACGCTGAGGAGGTTTGAGAACATCTCGTCTAAACTAGACTATGTTGCAAAGTTGCAGAGAACATTTACAAGGCAAGAACCCTAGCAGAAGAATAGCATGCCTTCCAGAAAGTATTTAATCACCAAAATGCAAGTAGAAGAAATGATTTCACGTCAAGCTATTTGCTTCTCTACTAGAAGGTTTTAATACAGAAAACTTGTTGGACATTTTATCAGAATCTATTTAACAGAGATTACAGATTTACGCTTCAGGCTGTATTCTCATACCGATTTCTGCTGACCCAGATTCTGTTCTTAAAGAACCCATTGTCAAGACAATACACTTACATAAACGTCACAAGCAGCTAAAAGTAAAAAAATCGATCATGCACATTCATCTTTTCGCCTGCTCTGTTAAATTGATGAGATGTGCAAGAAGGGATCTGCATTTACTTCTTTGCTATGCATGAAGGGAGCGGTTGACATGGGGCGAGGGATCAGGGGCGAGGGATCAGGGATGAGAATGGGGTTTGCAGAGATTAAATAAATGGCTGTCTCTACCATCCTCTCTTAACATTAGCATGTATCTCTAGTTTGCCCGAAACCAACCTCTTGAGAAATGAAACCAAGTTGCTCTTTTCTTTGATAACTAGATAAAAGGTTTCAGCATGTCAGACAATACATCTATACAGCACCTATTCTATGTGTCATTTGCTCTCAGCAGCCGCACATAGTTCAGATTCTCTGGGCTTCACAGCTATTTATACCTATTCTTGCCTTCAGGAGAAGATTTAAAAAAATATATATAAACATTTCAGCACGCAGCGGTTTGTACTAACGACTGAAAGAGGTCTGAGCATGTTCCAAGAGAAACTGCTGGTTTAAGGCAAAAAAACGACCGCAGCCAACTGCACATCACAGAAGCTTTACACCATTATATCAATATCATCTACATCAGTCACCCTTCCCTCTGTCAGGAGGGCACAGCCATGTACTGCCGGCCCCATTACCAAAAGGCAGGGGTTAAATAAACACATGTATTCATTATAGCATATCAAACACATTATAGGAGCAATCCAATCAATATCCTACAGGGTTTTTTGTTTGTTTTTTTAAATAAATCAGTTCTGTATTATGTACTTACTGCATTATTTTTTATTCAGCTCTTAGTGCCATTTTTGTTAATGAGTTAACATACTGAGCACCCTTTGATCTCTATAGCAGGATTTAGCACATCTCCCCAGCAGCGCAACATCTTGGTAACACTTTCCTGTTTGGGAACATTTTTGCCAATATTTCCAGCAGTTTGAGCTGCAAACTAACAATAGATAATGTTACCTTCGTAATATAAGAATACATTGTAGCTGCTGAGTTACACGGACTGAATGATTGAAAATGAAAAGCAGCCATTTAGCGATCCCTGGGAAGCAGGATATTGCCAATTGGTCACAGGATATCGATTGGCAGTTTAGGCAATTAGCTGGCAAAGGTAATGAAATGCAGCATATATTAAAATATATAGGTGTGAAAGTGCTGCTTGGATTGGCTCTTTAAGCCCACATTTCCCAGACTAACACACGTCTTTGCTGATCTCCTTGTAATTCCCATGGCACTGCCAGAACACGCATGATAGAAGTCTCCCTGCGAGATAATGGTAACAGGACCAGACATATCCAGGGATGTCAAAACACCGCCCCATCTGCGGCACAGATTGAAGTCCCCCTGCTCAATATTGGGCATGAGTCAACGTGGCACAGCCACCAATTACAGTCCCGACTGATAGCCCGAGTACCACGTGAACATTCATCTCCCCAAAATAAATTCACCACAAGCACAAAATTAAAGAGGCGAGTGAGTGAGGAGCAGTGGCATGTTTCACAGGCTCGCTGGAGCAGATGGCGACCATCTCCAAAATGAATTACAAAAATAGATTTTTTTTTTAAAGCACTGTTTAAAGGAAACATTTCCATGGTAACCAAACACTTTCCCGTTCCTACCACTTTCTCCAAATGTCTTTTGTAAATAGCACTTGGTCCTCAGCTGCAAGTAAATTTGATTTGCTTTTGGTTGGCAAAGTAAAGAAGCCATCGTTTGTTAAACAGATCAATATTAGTAGCCAATATGCTTCAATTCCAGTGAAATACAAAGCACATGCATTTTCACAACACAAATATAACAGCTACTTTAAAGCAAGCGTTTGCGCAAATTGCTTTTTATTTAATTTTTTCGTTGTTTTGAGAGATCTCATATCCAAACATTTCTTTATTTTTAACATCCAATGCTGGTCAGATACACCAGGTGTTTGAAATATTACGTATCCGAGAGGTTCAAATGAAGCTCTCCCCCGATTCTATACCGAGATAATATATCTTTAGGACTTATACGGTCATCATTGCATATCCCCAGCGAGTGCATATCGTCGGATCTTTTGTGGACCCTTTCTTGGGTCTTCTAGTAAATCTGTAAATTTTTCCTACTTGCACCCTGAATCAAGGTCCCTGTTAATGTTGAAAATATTTAATAGGTAGAGCAGCGTTTTTTTTTTTGTATATCCCTGCTTCAGCACAGGTGGCACAAACAAGCAAACCGAAAATGGAGATTTCCGTAACGATTATTATTTATTTTACAGATACCAATTTTGCAACAACCTCATTAACTAAGACAGGCCGTTATACTTAGCGGATAGTACATTGTAACAATGGCTCTGTTCACGGTACAAAATATTCTACTTGTTCCGCTTTCCTAAAATAGAAAAGTACCTCGGTGCCAGCACCACAGGCAAAAACACATCACTTGTAGGTGGTTATTCATTCACCTGATTGTAACGATGGGGGCACTATAGCACTTCAATGGGAGCACCAGTTTAATGCCTCATCCAGGCAAATAAAGCCAGCTTTAGACAATTAGCAGCTGGAAGGGTATTTCGTGCGAGCTAAAGGCTGAGGCTCTACATCAAATGAACCAACACGGTTTAAAAAAAGAGCACGGCTTTCACCCTAGTCCAGGGGAGGCCAACTCCAGCCCTCAAGGACCACCAACAGGTTAGGTTTTCAGGATATCCCCGCTTCAGCACAGGTGATGAAGTGGAAGACAGCCACCTGTGTTGAAGCAGGGATATCCCGATAACCTGACCTGTTTGGTGGCCTTTAAGGTCTGGAGTTGCACTGGGCATGTCACACAAGAGACCGTATGACCACGAGAGCCAGTATAAAAATCGAAGACCAACAACTTGGGAAGGGACTAAAATGAGCCAAAAGAACACTTCTTGCTCAGGGATTAAAATATGGCACCCACAGGGTGACCGATGGGTCAGGTGTAATTATATTAAATGTACTCTAAATGTTATACCAATTACATGCACCAGCTTCTCCTTCCATATATGCAAGTATGACAGATTAGATTTATATTCCCTCCCATACACAGATTGGCCCCTTCAAACCACACAGGATTCAGTTTCTTCCATGTGTCCTTGTTACAGTGTGCACGAGCTGCGCCGTCCCCCTGATAAGTAGGTCAGGACAGAAATGCAGGAATTCAGTGTTTGCAGGCATTGCACAGGCGGGGGAGATTGCTCACATCCTGGTGTGTGGCAGTCGCTCCCTTAGCATAAGGCCCCGGCCATGCAGAGGTATAAAGGTCACTCACAAATCACAATTTAGGTAGTCTGCCAGCTGCTGCTCCGCTCGGATGACCTCAAGGGTGCCATTTAAATATGACAAACCCACCACTGGTCAAATTCAGCTTTAACAATGTAAAATAAATGGCGGAAGGAGAAGCTAACTGCTGGCTCGTCACATGTGAATATTTCTTCTAGCGTTTTTGGTTATTGCCTCAAAAAGGCCAACAATACAGGACATGCAGTCTTGGCAGCTGCATATTGGATTCAATGTTTCCTTGTGCCTGGTGGTTTGTTGACTTGCTAGCCTCATATTGTGCCAAATATAATTTGTAGAGCTGTGCAAGTCAGACTGTTTAACCCCGTCCTTTTAATGTAACCATGTATTTTTATAACTCTGTGCCCAGGACATACCTGAAAGCGAGAGGTAACTTAATGTATTACTCCCTGGTAACACATTTTTATAAGTAAATGGATGAAATAGAACAGATCATTGTACATTTTCAGCCGGCTCAGAATACTGCCCAGATACTCGGCGCTGGCTGCATGCTTGGCTTCTTAGTGTCCCTGTAACGCACCCTTGCGTACAAATACCATGCACTTTCACAATAGCAAGAGCAGCAATACGAGTGGCGTTCAATTAAAGCAAATGGATTTTCTTCCTGCTCAGAATTAGTTTAGGTAATAATGTCGGACAGAAGCCATTTTGATTCGACTTCTTTTGATCATTACAGGAGCTACCGGCATCTGGTATGTTCTAATGAATGGGACATGGCCTTATGATGACACGTCAGCACTAGCACAAGTCTATCACTCCGGGTATAATATTACAACACAACTGCTGCATAGTTCTAAAGTAATAACAGTGTCTGAATAAAGCATTAAAGAAATTATCAACAGTTTTGTATTTTAAAGCCATTTGACTAGTCAAACTTATTTGGATCTATAAACACTTGGACAAACCAGTTGTTCTCCAATGTCCATCTCATATTTTCATCCATCAATCGGATGATTATTATGGACTATTCAATGCTCCTGGTTCTGAGAATCATGAATTCCTTGGGATTTTTGTTGTGGGGACAGATCCTGCTCAGGCTGGTGAATATTTGTCTTGCGATTGTTACATCTGAGAAGCCGTATGCAATTCCTGAGAATATTCTACCAATGTTTAACAGCGCTACCACAAGTTTCATGCTGTTTCAAATCGCTTACCATAGTCTTTCTGATCACAGGGAGAGTAACTTGCCTGAAGTCACAACACCCTGGAACTGAATTGGAGCTTTGGACCACAGCTTAAAACAAACAGCTTCAAGGAAATTACAAGAACCGGATCTGGCCAGTCTGACTTCCAAAGCTTAGCAGTGCAGTGTCAGAGTGACCTATTATTACCTGAAGGCCTTCATTACAGGCTGCTCAAGCTGGGACAACATTAAACAAAATGGAAGGCCCAGTACTACCTCTGGGGTACTTTAGTATTATTCATTGAAGCAACAACCAACTCTTGGGAATTTCTAGCAATGTTAATAGCAGTTTGTGCTGCTTACCCATTCTGTACCCTAGTGACCAGCAGAACGGCCATCATGCCCTTTATTCTGTCCACTAAACTTGTGGGGTTTGGATTGTATGCTGTGAATTACCCACTGCTACATGGAACAGGCCAGGGGGGATTATATTTGTGGTGTAGAACTTAAGAAACCAATGAATCAAGTTAAAAAATAAAGTCCAATTCTTAAGACTTTGGCTCTTTCAGTTGGTAGCATCTTGGTCACCTAAATGGTTCAGGCCAGTAGGCAAACTGCTCACACCGGCTAAATAGGCCACCTGTGCCATTAGAAACCTGTTTTAATTAATGTACATGTTAAACAGAAGTTAGTTTTCAATGTTGGCCGTTACCCGCCAGTGAGGGTCAGTCTAGACATGGGGTGACCAACTCCAGTCCTCAAGGGCCACCAACAAGTCAGGTTAAAGATTGACTGCAACCTGTGCTGAACATTCTGACAGCCACGGATTGAGCCATTTGTGCTGAAGGAGGGATATCCTTAATACCTGATCAGTTTGTGGCCCTTGACTGGTCTTGGCCACACCAGTACTAGCCCCTTAAAAAAGGTCCTGCTCTAGAACAAGTACTGCTACAAGATATTTGACTTGATAAAATCAAGGACACTGGAAATCATGCTTTGCTCCAGTACAATTTCTTTCTAGTTTAAGTCCAATACAAGTGGCAGCTCATGTTCTTCATGCCAGGCTATAAAAGGGCTGGTAACAAGGACATCACACCAGAAAGTATCTCATTGCTGCATGCTGCTGTAAAGGACTCCGAACACCAACTTAGGTTTTACTAAATACTCCAATGTAGGTGGACTCGCAAAGCCATTGAAAAATTGAGTAATTGGGATTGCAAATGAGACAATCCTACGTCACAATTAGCTGGTCCCCTACAATAACTAATGTAGCAGGTGCAAACATAGCAACAGCGACAGAAAACATAGCAACGTAAAAGGGCCATTCTTCCTAGGACCAACGGGAACTAATGTCAGTAACCTGTTGAAGGGGTCACGTCTGGGTGCCTTTTTATTCAAATCGGACACCGACCAGGTGGGGGGGGAGGGGGAAGGGGGGAGGGGGGAAAAAGTTGAAAATGGGTATGGGAAAAATGTTGAGCTGACACTGGAGGGAACAAAGGAAAAAAGCGCAAGACTAAAATATAAAAATATATTGATTTGTAAAGTGGCGAGTATGACACTTACAAGAGAACAGAAAATATTGGGTCTGACACCGGATTCATGTTCGCTATCCTTGCCCTATGGTAGACATGGTGTATTTATCACAAGAATGTTTCTCATTCCAGCTCCATTATTTTCCACATTTACATGCATCATTGTTTATTTTTTTTTTAATTGACATTGTATTAAAAAAAAAAAAATGCATTTGTTGATTGGTTAATAGTAATCAAAACCCCATCAACAATCAGGATTTGTGAGCACTCTCCGCCCCCAAAACCCACCCAGCCCCCCTTCATCCAACTAAATCCCGGTGTATCTTGCTATGAAACGCATTAGAATTTTATTACGATCGTGGGCTGTCCCTGGATCAGACATTTGCAGTTATTCTAATCAGACGTATGTGATTTTCACCCATCCGCCACCTGCTCTCTTCAGTGACGTCATCAGTTCCTGCCCTTGGAGATCACCCGCTGAGTGCAACTGCGGAGTAAGCCGCGATTCTGCTGCTCTGTGACGCCTTAATCGCATCTGAGGATCGGAAGGCCTGTTTGCTGCTGCCGGCTGAATCCACTTACTCTGTGCCTGGCGGTGAGAGACTGTGGCCACTTGTGTGAAGCAGACGGATGCGTGACTGCGGTAAGTGCAATACTCACCATTTTACAAATTAATATATTTTTACATTTACTGCACGGAGACGTATGCTTTACCTTTCTATGTGGCACTTGAGATGCCGAGCCCTTCATTGGATGAGGTCATGTATGGTTTTATTCTGTCCTACGTTTCACTTGTGGTAGTTATAACACTTTACTCACCACTACTGGTTTTTTTACCACTTGCTCCATTTTAGGAGCCCCTACTTTTTATAGTATATCCACAATATGTGATATATTTATATTGTCATGTATGGTAATAGCCCATCACTTCCGTATAATTTATTTAATTTTTACTATTTCGACACGTGGGAGGGGTTTGCCTTCACGTGGCCTCTTCCGTGTGTGATATCACAGATTAGCAAGTGCTCCCGTCTCCCCATTTCCCTTATCTTTACTGGTCAAGCCTATATTATTAGCATGGATAGATCTGTTTAGGGGAGCAAAATCTGACTCTTTACAGAAGGATGTTTTCAGGTTACGAAGGATTGCACCTTAACTGTAATTGGCTTCTATTAACAAATAACCACATTAAAATAGGCACTTTGCTGTAGATCAGGGGTGCGCGCCAGTTACAGAGGCTCCATGTTCTTCCCCAAGGCACTTAAATTAAATGGGTCCACGCAAGGCCACCCATATATAGATCGAGAGACAAGAGAAAGGTGCAATCTCCTGTCAAACACATTGCATACAGAGGAACATTGCACCCTCCACCAACTACCCCAAGTCTCCCTCTTTAGGAGGGACTGCACATTTAAAGCAAAGAATTGGCCACTTCCATATATGTTTGTAATGAAACAAGTTTCTTTTTCAACATGGAGTCTGAATTGAAGTTGCTTAACTACCATATGCTCTACACTCTACACTCATTCGCTTGTCGGAGGGCCAAGACCAGGGAAAAATGAGTGAGGGAGACTGCCTGTGCAAACACTTGTTGACTATTGTGATATCACACGCAAGGTAGAGGCCTGAGCATAACAAACATGCCTCAACTGTCTGCATTGTGCTCGGTAGAACAATTGTTACAGCAATCAGGCAAGATCACCAAAGGTGGTCAGGGTTACCAGCACAGGACCAAGTATATAAAGTAAAATATTGCATTGTTCCTTCAGACATTCCAGGTCAAGAGAGTGACACACAGACACAGACACTTTGCCGTATCCTTCAGTTTCTACGGGGAAAAAATTATAACCATTTCCAATGGAAACAAATGAATTAGGGATGTTCTTGGCAATCCAGTATTTCCGCTGCCGCGCACTGTTCTAGGGCCAAGTGGGACTCTTTATATGCACAGGGCCAGTGCTTCTTAACCAATTGGGAAGTACCTAAAATCTAGCAGCCAGAGGAAACCAAACCAGCTGGGTTTGTATACTAAAGGATTTGAAAATACTTGGGATTTTTGTAAAAAAAATAAAAACAATGACATATGTATATCCATAAAACGGGTTATATTGCCTGTAACAGGTCTTCCTGGCAGCACACGTATTAAAGCCATGCAGATTTTGTTTGCTCACAAAAATGTAGAAATACAAAAGGAGCTAGAGACAGTTGTTAAATAGTTTATTCTCTGTTCATCACAGATGTATTCATCTAATAAGGAAAGTGGAACACGGCGTACCATTTATTCCGGCAGATGCAGTGTGGGGGTGAAAGGGAATGAAACGAATGAAATGTAGTGCTAGAGTTTAGCAGGACACCGGTAACAAAGATACATTATCTTACCCACAACCCCTTCATTTCAAGAGTCGCCTGCAAAGCGGGCAACTGGAATACCAACGGCCCTTCTACAAATGAAGGAAGCAACTAGAACAGATCTTCTGGTAGTGCACTATAGTAACAGATCACAGCCTAAATTACATGGTGGGCAACTCCAGTCCTCAAAGACCACCACCAGGCCCAGTATTCAGGATATCCGTGCTTCAGCACAGTTGGTAGTCTTGGACTGCCCCAGCTGTGCTGAAGCAGGGATATCCTTAACACCTGACCTGTTGGTGACACATGACTGGAGTTTTCCCACTCCTAAAAGCAGAAAGGGAACACACAGGTCATGGACATTTCCATTCTTCCGAACAAGAGGTGGGAACTGCAGGTAACGGTGGCTCCGTCCCTCAGGAAAGCACATGCAGGGTTTATGGAGAAGTGATTCATTTTATTCAAAATGGCAAAAGAAATAAAAAATGATGGCAAATTTGTGAATAAATGTAATGGGGGAAAATGGAAGATGGTAACAAAAGAAACCTGAAGTGAAGTTGGAAAATGGGAAAAAGATTTACTGGAAACAGATTTTAAAAAACTGTTCAACTAAAAAAAAAAAAATAAGTCCATTCAGATTTCTTGTGCTCACACGAAGATAAGAGGGTTTCAGCAAGCACTGCGCGGCGGGCAGTAAGGAAGAGGAGCAGCCTTCAGCAGGGGGGCCAGTGCAGATAGCCTGGGCTTCTTCTATCCACTAGTGTCCAACAGGGGAAAGCTCAGAGCTCTGGTAGTGTGGGAGGTGTGAGCACTGAGTGAGTAGACAAAGCACACGGGTGTTGTGTTGGTGCCAGTCCCAGTGTGAGGAGAAATATTCTAGGTTTCTAGAGGAAGAGAGAGGGAAAGGAAGAGAAGGGGTTGGACAGATTGGGAGGGAAATAAGGAAGGAGAGAAGGCAGAAAGCACAAGTGGTTAGTAAACATTCAAGGCAGCACATACCATATTATTGCAGAAAGATCACACAGCTACTGTATATTATACAGGGGTTAGTAGAAGCAACAGCACATTCTAGCTCAGCGGTGTGCAAACTGGGGGGCGGGGGGTTTACAGAGGCCCCACGCTTCCCGAAGGCACTTTAATTAAGTGCCTGGGGAGATGCAGGGCCTCTGTAAACCTAAGTTACCTTGGCTCCGGCGGCTTCTCAAACACGTCGCCATGGCAATGCGGCGGGGTCATGTGACATCACGTCACTATGGCAACGTGCTGTCGCTATGGCATCATGACGCCGAAGCGGGAGTGAGGGGGGCGCGGAGGTGAGGGGACCGCCGGCAGGGGGGCGCAGGGAAAAAAGAGTTTGCGACCCCATGTTCTAGATTACAAAGTGGAATGCCACCACAAAATAATGGCATTATAAAGTCCGGAAGGAATATATTCAGCCACAGCAGAGGAGAAGTCATTTGATGCGACAAGTAGTTTGGGTTCATATAGGCTACATATTGTAATACAAATTAAACTTATGTGGCAGCTACACAAGGCCTACACCAATCAGAAAATAAATCACATCTATTCTGTCTCATTTCTTGCAGTGCGAGGAGGAAAGTTGCACAAAATACAACAAAAGAACACATACTGGGGGAGATTTGTTAAGTGCGCGGCTTCTAAATTGGAATACAGAACCACTAAAGCTGAACACATGGTTTATTATCCCTTTCTCTAAATATAGCAGGGGGAAAAAAAGAAAGAAAATAAAAAAAAACTACATTTTCAAATAATTCATGTCCAAGCCAATGCAGATACCGTACTTATTCACCTTTATGCTGCCAATAATTCGATTTTAAAATATATATTAATTCAGAATAGGTGTACTATGTAGTCTAGACAAGGCACACAAAGAAGGTCCCAAATAATGGCGCACTGCAAACTAAGATAATGATATATTACGGTCAAAAAAGTGCGGCTGAATATTAGCAGTTAAAATAAAATGTATTAGTAAACATAGTGGTAAAATAAAATACAGATCCTAGTCAAGAGAATAGGATATATATGGTGTCCTTTAAGATGGAGTTCTGTGTGTAACTGGATTTTAGTATATCCAGTAAATAGTCAAGGTGTGGATACACCTGCATTGTGGTATACCCTGTGTGTAGATATCAAATATCTGGGTATTGAAAATGTAATCAAAGTGCCTCCTATGTATATTTTTTCAACACACCACTATCTTATCTGTGCAAAAAAAATATACATAGGAGGCATCTTGATTAAATTTTCAATACCATAGGCAACATAGTACACCTATTCTGAATTATCCTACCCATTCCCAGGCGGCACGCAGCTATATATATTTGGGGTTTTGAGCGAGGTTCCACATCCTTTTTGATAAAATATATATTACATTGAATAAAGTGTATGCAGTTGCTAGTGAAAGTATTGATTCGTGTAGCCACCTCTTACAGAACTGGAAACATGGAACCTAGAGTAGTATTTTAGCAGTGGCCTTCCCAGGGGGTGAGCATCCATCCGGACCAAACAAATATACATCCGAAGCACAGTGATCTCCTACAGCAGGGGAGGCCAGTCCTCAAGGGCCACCAACAGGTAAGGTTCTCAGGACATCCCTGCTTCAGCACAGGTGGCTCAATCAGTGGCTCCGTTTTTGACTGAGCCACCTGCGCTGAAGCAGGGATATCTTCAAAACCTGACCTGTTGGTGGCCCTTGAGGATTGGAGTTGGCCATCCTTGCCCGAAGGTTGACAAGAAATGATGCATCGTTATTTCCTCGCCATCTTTTGACACCTTCCATGACTAAAGCGCTGCTACACAAACCCTCTCCTGTGATGCGCATATCAACTTGCACGCTCGAAAATGCATTTGTACAGCTTTTAAATTGATTATACTGAATTATGAAACTTATATAGTAAGAAAGAAAAAAAAAGGTTTAAAATTGGACAGTAGAAAAAGTACAGAAACCATGCAACGAGCGGAAATGTGCAGGTCCTCTCAAGAGGACACATTAACCATGAAAATAAGCAGCTAACTATTATGGACCTATATCTGCTAGAATTTCCTCTAGTAAAACATACAGAACACCTACAAGCTCAAATTGAACCCCCAAAATACCCACAACATATATATAAGCATATAAGTTTCACAGAGGAGTGCTACTGAGCATGGCAATTTATATTTAAAACCAGAGACATAAAATAAAACACAGACAAAGCTCAGTGCACATCCAGAAAAACTTATATACGGTACAGTGCCTAAATATACATGTATAAATAACTAATACATAAAATGGTCTTTTAGTTTAACATTTTGGCCAAATTGTTGTAAGCCCTTGAGCCAAACTTCACGGCAGACCACGTTCAAGGGTCCCTACACTAATATAAATTCTTAATAACCTGTGCATTGCCAGGAAGAATGATTTATAATAAATCTGTCAATATGAGTTGTAAAAGTTCTAAGTCTGATTGAAGCTTTTATTAACCTGTACATTACCAGGAAAAGCACTCTGTAATAGATTTGTCACAATCACACTGCATGCAGGCAAGTTCCCCTGATAGTTGGAGATGCCATGGAGTGAGCTTTTAACCATTTAAATGTGGGAGGGAGTGAGCTTCAATTGGATAGGAGGTTGCCACCCTCCAAAACAGCCAAGACTAGCTGCACAAGAATTATAAAACATACAGAACACCTACAAGCTCAAATTGAACCCCCAAAATACCCACTCCATGGCATCTCCAACTATCAGGGGAACTTGCCTGCATGCAGTGTGATTGTGACAAATCTATTACAGAGTGCTTTTCCTGGTAATTAAGAATTTATATTAGTGTAGGGACCCTTGAACGTGGTCTGCCGTGAAGTTTGGCTCAAGGGCTTACAACAATTTGGCCAAAATGTTAAACTAAAAGACCATTTTATTTATTAGTTATTAGTTATTTATACATGTATATTTAGGCACTGTACCGTATATAAGTTTTTCTGGATGTGCACTGAGCTTTGTCTGTGTTTTATGTTATGTCTCTGGTTTTAAATAGAATTTCCTCTAGTAAACATGGCGAACCACGGGTTAGAGAAATAAAATAAAAAAGCCGTTTACCAGAGTAGGGAGGATTTCAACACATGGTACTGTGAATTTCTGTGTAAAATGCTTTGCATTAAACCACAGCTAAGAACGCACGGTCTCAATGTCTTGGTGCCACCATCAGGACAAAAATGTGCCCTCACAAAAACACTAAGCACACATTAAGCCTTCAAACACGTCGGTCCCACGTGGCCGGCCACGCGCATTGCTCTGAAATGGCTTATTAGACATATTAAAGGGGAGAGAGAGAGAAAGACAGGAAGGATTCATTTTTAAAGCAGCGCTTTTCGCTTGTAATTTTTGGGATATTTCATGCAGAAACTGGGGACCTGGGGAATGGCGACACTTGCACTTGCTTGTATTTTGCCACAATCTAAAGATTAACGTAATTCTGATTTTTTAGAACAATACGGTAGTTGTACTTGTGCAGTTCTTGCTTTCTGCTGTACAAAGTGAGGAGTTCCTGCCCGTGCAAACCTTTACACTGCACACAGGCAGCTCGCTTTGTAGCCAAAATGGGCATTATGACTTACAATGTACTCTTGCCCTCTCACGGTGTGCTGCAAGGTGCGATACCTTAACCCAGGGGTTGTTACCTCAAGTCCTGAAGACTTTCCCCCCCCCCCCAACAGGTCAGGTTTTCAGGATATCCTAGCTTCAGCCTAGGTATCTCAATCAGTCCCAGCTTCAGCACAGGTAGCTCAGAGGCAGTCTTGTCTGAACCTTTGTTGAGCCCCCTGTGCTGAAGCAGGAATATCCTAAAAACCTGTCCTGATGTGGGATCTTAAGAACTGGAGTTGGGAACCTGCATCATTATCAAAAGTAGACAGACTGCCCTGAGGTATCACAAGTTGCAGACAAGTTGTATAAAGACACAAGAAGCCCCAGTTTTCAGGAAAGACGACATTTCTGCTGCACTTGGTGGGACATCAGGATTTAGGTGTACATGGTGTCAGCAGGCTAACATCCCCACAGTCCCTGTGTGTCCCACAAATGCCCCCTGCAACCTGTGTTCCTGCCTTTTACACATGTACATTTCACCAATATTCAAACTACCTACTAAAAAAGAAAATGATATGCTCCCACGTTGTTCCAGCATAAAAGGTCACCCGCTGCGTCTTTCTTCCCTGCATGAATGTGTCTATTCTGTATGGTTTCTCCCACATCAGAAAAGGCAACTAGTATTCATCACTCAACATGCCGTGGCTCCCCAAGAGAAATTAACCTTCAACTTGCTGGTCCCTAAAGTGACTCGAAGCCTTAGGCTACGGCCCCAGTCCTCCCTGCTGCACACGCGGCTGGCGGCACATGCAGAGACTACAGCCGCGATCGGCGTTCTGTAGGGGAGCTCTAGGGAAGCGTGGGGGGTGTGGCCATGACGGGGCATATCGGCCCTGCCATTGGCTGCGCGCCGACCACGTGACCGCGTTGCGGCAAGGAAAGATAAAATTCTCGTCTTCCCTGCCAGCGTATGCGTCACTGCGCACCCACACGGCGACTGGGGCCTGCCCCATAGAGGGCTGTGCTGTGTGTGGCGCGTGCGTAATAGCACGCGCCACCGTGGCCGCCGGGGACTCAGCCCAAGTAAAAACCTTTGGTCAGTGTGAAGACCAGCCAAAGAGCCATTTGTACACTCCAAAGCACTGCATTAACTCCAAAGGGTCTTTTCTACATTTCACAAGTGTTTCGCTCTCAGGTTGGGCTAATGTGGTGGCAAAATTTGTCGATAGGGTGCAGACAGATTATTTAACACTAATCAAAGTACAACACAAAAGTTAGACCGGTTGATAAAATAATAAAAGTGGCAGATTTGTGAAACAGACTGAAAGTACAGACAGGCACAGTAACTATGTACTGCAAGAGCTTACAAGAGACATGTGAGGTACGATCAAGTGCGTACCTGTAACTTCGTTCTCTCCAATGCCGTGTTCCCCATTCTCCAGCACCGATGGGTGCGCAGCTGCAGGACCTACAATGACAAGGTACTGGTTAGTACTGTTACAGGATGTACCAGCAGAATGGGGGAACGTCGCCTTCTGCAGACTCTCGCAGCAGCAGCAGCGGCGGGGCGACGATGTGCAAGTCAGGCAGCACTGTAACTGCAAAACAATATAAGACAAGCAAACCTGGAAAAAGCAAGAGAGAAGCAAAGGAGATACTCAGAATTGGTGAAGATGCAACACCAGCCACAACCAACTGGGCTGATCAAATGGCAGGAGTGGCCAGTTACTAGTACCAGGCTAAAAAGAAAAACGTTCATTTAAAAGGATGGTTGCAATATGCTGCCCTGTTCATTGGTTCCAATGGAAGGGCAGGGACCGCACAACTGGAGCTTCAACCGATTACATCTGCCATATCCCAGGGCTTCTCCCAGCGACTGCTCCCTCCTGAGAAATGTACAGGGACTGCTGGGGGGCTGCAGGTATGAGAGGTGCTCTTTGGAAAAAGGATTTTGATTGGTCACTATTTATGTTTGCTGGACTACGTTTGTTTTCATTAGTGGTTGAAGTTTGATGTCCGTTTGCTAAATATTTACATGTGCTTTGCGGTGTCCATGCATGGACAATGACGGAGAAAACACCAGATGTTTATGGTGGGGAAAGATTTGTAAATACAATAAACCCTTCATGCCGCAGGTGCCAGCAATGTGCTTAGTAATTAGTAAAAGATGAAAACTGAACCGTGTAAAGCTTCTAAAGGAGCAGTTCCACCAGCGGGTTTTTTACCTAGATAGGAAGCAGGGGGTTTCTGGAGCTGATCCGTGATCATTTCAGCATCATTACCTGGACAAGATGCCAGCAGGGAAAACAAAATGGCATTTCAATCGCCCGCATTACATGGGTTAATAGGAAGCTGCAAAGTGAGGAATCACGGCTACCCGCTGACCCGCATGGTGTAGTGGATTAAAATCAGCCAGGAATTAACGGGTGGCAGTTTCAAGGGTACCAGGGGGTCCTCTGGAACTAAAACAAACAAGGTTCAGCTCCAGGGAGGCACCCTCCCCCCCTCCCCACTTTCATACTTCTGTAATAAAATGGGGGGGCCCTGCTTCTTTAAACTAGCTGACTGATGCCTTAAAAACAAAACAAAGATTAGGGGAGATAAGACATTTGCAAAGTGACTCCACCTCAGAGAGAGGGTGAATGGGTTTATTCCCATATTTTGTACATCTTTTTCCTAGAAATACAGGAGGCCATGAGAACAGCAGAAAGGGACTTTCACATTTCCATGATCCAGGTCCCAATGTCAAGGATTATGTACTAGGAAATCACATGGCCCTGTAGCCAGAAAATATGGGGTACATCACACCGAAAGGGCTAGAATAGTTCTATTTGAATATCTGCAAAGAAACAGCTATTTAACAGATGTAACCTTCTCGCTGTATTTACTCCAATTTGGTCCAAAGTGGGACTGAACTTTTAATTAAATTTTTAATTGTCTCAACTCTAATGCATCTTTCACTATAATGCAACCCCTGTAAGGAGCCCATGTGCCAGGAACAAGCTTTCAATTCAGTGCTGGAACAGCTGCATGTGGTGCCATGTGCTCCGTCAGCTGTGCTCCCAGAGCTAAATTAGTAAGAACAGCATATCTATGTATGGAGCAGTACACACAAGGCGCTATGCAGCCATGGCAGGTCAGGGCAGCTCACATTCCTTCATCCCTTTGGCACTGTAGGGGTCGGAAAAACAGTTATGTTTAAAGAAACCTGTGTCCGAGGATTTATCAAACGGGACAATCTTTGGAATCCCATCTAAATCAAAAAAGTGTTTATATGTACTAGCTTCCAAATTACCTTCTAAATTACTTAATCCAAATCCTCAAAGGAGTGTTTAAAAGCACAGAACGGAAAACATTTGAAATCAAAACGATAATGCCCTTTGACCCTAAAACAGGAGGAGGACTTGACGCTGGTTTGGGGTTTCTTACACTTTGTAACGTTTCTCCTTGCCGCTCTGTACATTTTACATGTCATACCCTTCTCAGTCCCTGGACCCCACCCCCGTCACACTGCTGATGAATGGTTCATGCTCCAACATTTCTCACCATCTTTCACCCACGTACTGCCGGTGTTTATTTAGCACCCCCTGCCGTGACTCCCAGGCATACTCTAACACACATGTAACAATCCAGATAATCTAAGGCAAACTCCTGGAATATTCTGTGAATCAGTATTGCTGACCTGAGGGGGAGAACTGTCAAAAGCGCTAGTCTTGTATCAATTGTTAGTGCAAGTGGCCCACACGGCTATTTCTATGTAATGCTTATACAATGGGTGGGGTAAAGAGGAGGGTTAGTGCTAATGATCTTCATGCCAATAATCACCCAGTCCTAGCAGACCAGACTAGGAGCTCCCTTTAAATAGACACATGGCACAAGAAATAAAAACATGGGAAGTGGAGACTTGGGATTAACCAGAGGATAATCAAACCCCTCCCATTTGTATGATGCCCCAGTTTTCAACAAGAGTTTGAAACAGCAAAGCCCCCTTTTCCCTCCATTACTTATTATTCTCCGATAGACAGTGTGGAGAAAAACCTTAACTCAGGAGTGCCAAACTCCACTCCTCAACCCCTCAGTCAAAGACCGAACCTCTGATTGAGCCACTTGCGTTGAAGCAGTGACAGGTTGAGCCACCTGTGCTGAAGCATGGCTATCCTGAAAACCTGACCTGTTGGGGGGGCTTGAGGACTGGAGTTGGAGTTGAGCACCGCTGGCGTAATGGACATTTCCAGGGGCCCAAACATAAAAGGGGTTTGTGTTTAATTTACAGCTTAACAAAAAGTAACCAAAAACATTTACCAAGGTAACGGTTATTAAAGGTGAGAAAAGCCAATTCTTTACAGAATATCTACCAGAGATTTCACTGAAAGGAGCAGCTGTGCCCAAGGACTTTCAGCTTGCACTTTAAAGCATTGGTGGGAAGCAGCGAAGTCACCGGCCGCGGCTTCCCACTGGTAGGCCTGATGCGGGAACGTTAAGCCGTCATGGGCGCAAGTATCTCAGGAAGCAGGGGGTCCCCACCGATTAAATGAATGCAGTTCAGCTCGAGACACCCAGTCCCCCACCTAGGAGGGGGGGGGGGGGGGGGGAAGGAAAGAACACCACCTCAACACCCCAAAAGAGAATTAAACCCCAAATGAGTAATTCTGGTCTTGCCTGTGTGTGACAAAGACAAAACAATTAAAATAGTATATAATTAGCAGTGCCACAAGTAAAATGTAAAGATTCAGTTCCACTTACACCACCCTTCCACCCCCCTCCACCATATACCTACGCCCTTGGACAACTTGACTGTTCCTTTATCTTGATCAATTACGTTATTGGTAGCCAATGTTTCAATGCAGATGTTAAAAATTAGCATGCGGAGAGTGATTAAGGCGACATTATACAACAAGAATCAACATGATGCAAGTTTACTTGGGTCAGATGGAATCAAAGCTCATTACTGCCCCAATACTACTTGTAGAAAGACTCCCTATAAAGATGAAATCCGTTTTCATCGTAGTTGGCCATTTTCTGACATGCTGCCCGGGAGTAAGGGGTCCTGATATGCAACGCCGGATTAGCTAGAACTTCACCACCGGTGCGTCACAAGGCAGAGTGCTAGGATGAGAACACGAAATAAGTGTGCGAAGAATAGCTAACCAGGCATTGGCGAGACTCCCCGGACTCTGGTTTCTCATCTGCATTTTCTCTCAAAAACTTATTGCAAAGTCTTTGGAAATGACAACTTTTTTAAGTGAAACTTATTTAGCGGCAAAATTCAGTGGCAGTGAATGGAGTTGGTGGGAACGGAAGTGACGTCACTGTTGGCAGAAGAGGCCTCCCCTGTCCCCGCTCACTCTGCTGCCCGGACTCTCCTAATCCCCCTCCCCCACCCCCCCCAGAGAGGAGGAAGGGAAGGCAGTGCGGGGGGGGGATAGAGGAGGAGGGGAGAGGAGGGTAGAAGCCACAACTCAGACAGACAGCAAAGACATCACTCCCCCCCATGTCTCCGAACCCCAGCCGGGTGCGGCTGGCTCGGGGCCGGGGGACTCTGACACCGATAGCTCAGACTCTTCTGCCGGGAGGAGAGGGGGGGGGGGACTGGCAGAAGGCACCAGGACATGGAGAATACACACACACACACACACACACACACACAAACACACAAACACACAAACTGACTCACAAGGAATTCAGTGTTACTATATAGCAGTGCAAATAGCTAAAACACGCGTTCTAAGTCAAACTTCTTTGCGTTTTGGCACCGAAATTGTGTTTTGATTTTTAATTAAAAACGCCACCATTACAAATACAATTTCTGTGACAAAAGACAAAGAAGTTTCACTTAAAATGCGTGTGCTCGGCGCACACACACACACACACACACTTTTTTTAGTTTGATATTGCCAAGTCAAACTCTTTATGCATGCGCCAGAGCCCAGCGCCAAGAGACGAGGCAGTCATAAACTGAAAGACGAAGATTATCGGAGCGTCTTAAAAAGCCACGGTAAGTGGTTAGGGATTTTAGTAATGCTGTGCTGTAAAGATTGTCTTTGCTTTGGCAAAGGAGGTCTGTTACGCAATATCAACCATCCCACTAAATAAAATGTGAAGCATAGTGACTCCAAACCACAGGAAGAAACACTGTACAAAATGAAAACAAACTGCAGAAAAGTAAAATATTTGGTTAAAAAGATAGTTTAGTGTATTTTGCCTTTCTCCTAAGTATTTACACCAGTCCAATGAGAGCATCATTAAATACAGAAAGTGAGCCTAACCTGCTACTGATGGTCTGACAAGAATACTGTAGTAATCTGGATTAATGAGCGAGGATAGGAAATCGTACGATTGGGCACAGATCATTTTTAAGATCACCTGCAAGCAAATCATTTGCAATTATATTAGAGACCGGGAAACCAGCGCATCTAAAAAGCCCAATAAGACCCCAAATTCCTTGCCATCCGCACTCATAGAAAGATGCTCTGGCCAGAGCAGAGAGTGGTCTATTTTGTGGATCCCATCTTAAAGCCACAATCCCCCACAAGCCTATATTAAAGTTTAAAAAAAAAAGTGGGGGGATGGGGGGGGGGGGTTAGAAGAGGGTTCTCGGGTTAGAAGCTAGACAATCCAGTTATGTTACCCTGGTAACATTTGCTCCATTTTAACCTCCCGGGACACTTCATATTTTAAATGCTAATATTTCCTGAACAAAGCAAATTATTATTATTATTATTATTTTTAACGTGTTATAAAAGGGCAAGAGGAAATCTTATGGTTAACAAAAAAACAAACAAAAAAAAAATCTGCATTTAATGAAACGTTATAGCATATACGTGTTGAGTCAGATTGCAAACTCCGCAGCAAAGAACAATACTGAAAATCTAAACAGGCAAGGTAAATGCATGAAATAGACCAAGCTTAAACCCACTAGCAAACCTGCACGGGGAGAGGAAATATCATGCGTTTTGTCCGAATAGTGGAACTATAGACCCGGAGTAGCGAGCATAATTGCTGTACAGACGGGATTGCACACAGAGGCCTAAACCAAATGCTATTTTCTGCAAAAAAAGATCACGGAGAAACGTAGCTCTGGAAACACGTTCCATCACAATTTGTAAAAGCCAGCAGGTCAATTAAACAGTCCTCCAGTGGAATGAAGGCCAAGTGACACTGACGGGCAGAGTAAGCCGCACAGGAAATGCCCTTTCCTTAAACAAGTTCCGGTACAATAAAAAGGATATAACAAGCAAGTCCATTAGCATAGGTAAATATATTCTATTTCTCTGTGTTTATTAACCGTAGTTTCTACAGGAGTTTTATTGTTCATCACTTTTGTGCTAGGCAAATAGCTCAACCCAACAGCAACAAAAAATACATTGTTACATAATTACTGGGCTGTACGGAATGGTTACCAGGGACTCATATGTAGCCTGTGTCCTGTTGGCCAAGACCCTACTAGTACAGTAGTATAAATCAGAAGTGAGCCGAAAGTTCTTGGCCCAACGTTTATCAAAGTAGATTAACAAGAACTGCCCAAAAAGATGACCTCCTTTGTCAACGTAGCGATCAAATCAGGTTTCAAGTGCGTGCTTCAGCCAGGTTTTCTACGTGCGCGGTGAGCGCGTGACTAACAGGAACCAGGTGTTTTATGGCTTTCAATGGAAGGTGAACTGAACACCAGCATTATGACAGCAATATCTGCAATAATGTCTAAAGCTTACAAATATCTAAGTGCCAAGTTACTATTAATTTATATGGCCCACGGTAGCCCTTACAGTTACTATGCTTTTTTAAATCCAAAACCAATGCATCATGATTGAACCTACAGAAGCCGTTTCATCTCAAAAGGGATATGTATATCAAAGCTATTACCACTTACTATACCTAAAGACTCCCTGAGCACCACCCAACAGCTGCTTTCTATAGTGAAGTATAAACCCCTAATTTGCTTTGAAAATGTAGGGCCTTGGAGAGGCAGCGTTGGCAGTTTGTTCGCTTAAGCTGCAGGGGGGGGGAGGGGTAAGGTGGTGAGTTGTGTGAGAAAGAGTAGCCTTAATTCAATATTCAGTAGAACCACTTGACCCCCTTTTATCTCCAACTCTCTGCTTGACTCTTTGTAACCCGGTTTCCATCCTCTACTGAGACAGCACTAAAAGTGACAAGTGACCTACTCTCAGCCGCGTTAAGGGTCACTTCAAACCAATTCTCCCGAATGTCTGCTGTGATAGATACTGCTGATTACCCCCTTGTCATGTTCTCACCACTCCATTGGCCTCCATGACACAGCCATCTCCTGGTTCACGTCCTACCTATCCAACCACTCCTTCAGTTTCTCTCTGGTGTTGCCTCCTCACTCACTTTCTGTTGGGTCCCACAATGCTCTGTCCAAGGCCCTCTGCTCTAATACAATCTTTTGGTTTTCAGCATCTCTATGCAGACGATACCAAAATGTACCTCTCCTCCCCGTCTATTTCATGTCACCAACTGTCTGATCTCCTCCTGGATGCCCCGCTGTTACCTGAAGCTCAACATGTCCAGAACTAAATATTCTTTCCCCCTTACACCCCTACATCCAAACTCCGTCACGATCAATCCCACAAATCTCAAACACACCCCAAATCTACTGCCTAGAGTTCATCTTTTACACTGCCCTCTACTTCATTCCTCATTCATATTCACATCCTCAACAAGTCCTTCTATCCCCAGCCACAAATTGTCACTAAGATAGGCCCTTTTCTTACTCATGATGCAACTAAAATTATCTTGTCCCGCCTTGGCTACTGTCCCACCTTGGCTACTGCAACATTCAAGCTGCCATTTCCCTCGTCTGCCTGCCCCTACTCCAATCCATTCAAAATGCTGCCACCAGATTAATCTCTCACCGCTCCACTTCTGCCGTGCCACTATCCAAATCCCGACATTGGCTTCCCATAACCTCTAGAATCATATTTAGAACCCAAGCTCAACGCTGCCCCCTTTACATCTCAGCCCTCCGCCAAATGTATCCCTATGTTCTGCCCTTGACATCCACCTTTCCTCCTGCTTTATTACCTCCTCACTCCCACCTAATTGGGTTTTTTTTGTTTGTTTGTTTTATTTAAAGCCTGTGCTGCCCTCTGGAATCCCCCCCCCCCCCCCCATCAACCCTATTGGGACCAGCTGTGTGGACCAAACCCCATAACACCCTTTAATGGGATCAGCTGTGCGGCTGGACCATACTACACCCAAGGCACACTCCATCCCACAATGAGCAGCCACTTTACCTATTGTTTCAACATTGCCCCTTATTCCCACTAGACTAGGCTCAGGTGCAGGGCCCTCATTACCCCGTGTATCTATTTCTGCATGTTGGTAAGCAACGGTTTATGTCATTATAAAGTCTCTGTACCCCCCATTGTACGGCGTAGGAGAATACGTTTGAGCTTTGCAAATTAACGATCAATAATAATCATGAATCCCCACCTAAGATGCTGCTTCATTTCTCAGCTTTAGCAGAGTTTTCCCATCTAATGCTCACTGAATTTTGCAAAATACTTTGTATTTTTTTCAGGGCAAGAGGTCCAAAAAAAAAGATTGCGCCCCGAGTATTATGAATAGAGACCCTAGTCAAAGCTTAAAATAATTTTTTTTTAAAAGTTAAACATTTTACAATCTGCTTCTAAACAATGGTGACGTATTACATGGCAGATTTACTTCAAATCTACTGCTAGGTAGCCATGACGCACAACACCTTCCAAGCTTTTACTCTAAGTTGTGTGTCATCCTTACCAGAAACTAAATAAAGTGCTAATAAAGCAGACCCCAATTCACCAATAAAGATGGATTGGGATCGCTGCCAGACCGTATTCATTGGATCAGTAACTTACGTTCAGTCTGGCTCCCATCAGCTGCTGCTTTGTTCTTTGGATCCTTCGCATCATCATCGTCCAAAAGGGGAACGTAGTCCGTTTTGTCGCACGTTTCCCCAACCACGTCATCATAAGGCTCTGCCTCCAGCGAGCTTATGAAATCCCGCTTTATCGCTGGCTCAATATCTGGTGGCGCGTCAGTCAGGGCATCCTCAAGACTGAAATTGGGTTCAAGATCCGCCATTTTTGTTTACCTCCAAAACCTGACAGGAGAGAATTACAAAACAAACTGTAAGACAACCTAAAACCTGATTATCAGCTATGCAAAAGAACATGTGTAGGTGTGGGCTCAGTGTGACAAAGTGATACACTGCTGTGTACCTAAATCACAACACATTCATGCAGTGATCGAACAGAACAGACTTGGCAAAGAATGGTGGGTATTATACCACCTACGCCCTCTCCCTTTATTGTTACTACACAGCAGATGTAGTCATTTCTCTTAAAGCAACAATCTCCCTACCCACCACCACCAAATAAATTTTTTTTTTTTCTTTGAGTCAGGGGTCATCCAGAGACATTCATAGCGCTGAGGAGCCCCACTGTGCAGAGATTTTTTTTTCTATTTTGGATTATACTCCAAAAAGGTAAGGAGCGATGCATTGTGGAGGCCATGATTCCGCGCCATGGATCTAAATTGTTTTTTGGGGCTTCGGCTACTTTGAAGTGGAGCGGTTTGAGATCTTGCACCACGTATGTACGTCTATTTATATAGCGCCATTAATGTACATGGCGCTTTAGAGTAGTAGACGTGACAATCATAAATAAATACAAATACTTTTGTTCTTCTACCCGTTTGAGGAAAAGAAAACATGTCATTGAAAATGGAGGCACATTAAAAAGCCTAATTGAGCATTTAGTGATGTAGATAATAAAAAGCTGCAGATAGAAAGTTATGCAAAAACAGACATTAACCAAAGCTGCAACATTCCTCCCCCATCGCTGAATGCTACTGTGCAGATAGCTTCTGAATCATGCAGAAAGGACCTGGAAATATTCTTAATGCACAGGCTGCCCATTAGTATGGACTAATCCATATACTTTTCAGCAAGCTCACCCATCATATGTTGTAGTAACAGGAGGAGGTGAAGATTGGAGGAAGATCTGGACTCTGCATTACAACTGTGAGAAATTAACTTTTAACATATGTGATTTGTACACTTTTATCCTCCATTACCTGTGAAGTCTCTCCTCCTGCATCTTACTATGCTTTTTCTGTTTACCGTTTTCTCATTCCTTTGTGAATGTCTCTGTTCTCTCCAACATCCCCACTCCCCCATTATTTATACAACTCTCTCCCAACAACTTCTATATCCCGCAACAAAAAACACCCGCACAAATCCTCTATTCACACCCTATCTACTCCTTCCCGCTGCTTGGTATCTCCCCTAAGCCTGAAGTCAGACATACACACCTGATCTCACTCATGCCTCCCTGCCACCTCTTCCCCTGTAAATGGTGTTAACATTTTCATTTAATACTGACCAGCCTTACATCTCACCCCACAAATCAAGTATCTCAATAGCCTGCACTCATGGCTATTGTCCCAGTCGCTCCTACCACCCATGGTGACCAAGCACTGCCATCTACAGCACTTACTCCCTCACCTACTGTCTCTAAGTTTCCCATTAAACCTCTTAGATTGTAAGCTCTTCGGGGCAGGGATTTCCTTTCCCATTGTCTGATTTTGCTGCACTTATTGTATAATTATAATTCCCTGTACTGTATTCTTTGTGAATCGCCGAGTACACTTTTGGCGCTATATAAATAAAAGACATAATACAATACATTAGATTTCACCTAAGGGAGTCTCCATGCATGGACACAGGAAATCTCAACATCCACGTAAGACACTTTGGGAAAAGTTCTGATGAATGTTATAAGACAACGCAAGTTAGATTGTTTTGCTTGATCCATTTATTTTAACTAAATGTCTGCATTTTATACTGTGTTATTGTAATCTTTCTGTAACCCAAACACTGTACTTTTTGCATATTAAAGCTAAACTTTGGGCTCTGATCTGTTGCATGCTTTGTAGCAATTTAAATTGTCCTATAACAGATTGTGTGTTACAGCAGCAGACCGCAATATCCTACATGTGTTTTTTTTTTTAGTAAATTGATTCTGTACTATGAGAAAATACTTGTAATTTTTTTTTAAACCACTGAATGACATTTTTAATGTATTATAATGTAACAAGCATTTGTTTCTTTAGCAATCATTTACAAAGTCACAGACACCAAGTCAAAACTCCTCTGCAGTCATTTAGTGAACCCCCAAGCAGAATCTTCGCTGATTGATCACAGGAGAACGGATCGATCGGCAACTTAGCCAATTACTTATTGTGCGGATTGTATTGATGCACATAAAGGCGAAAAACATAAATAAAATAAAAAAACCAGCAGCTTGGACCGCTGCTTTAAGTACATAGTTTTCATAGTCAACAGGGGCAATCTGACGCGGATAATTAAATATTTGATCATTTGTTGGTGGCAGCGGATTTAAGATATGAACGGCAGATATTTCGAGGAACCTGTGCGCAGGTGAAGCCGAGTCAGCTCGTTTACTTTGCACATCAACCCTGGTTACGTGTGCAAGTCACGTGCTCACAGGTGTCCCGCGCGGACATTCCCATTACCTGTCCTCTGCAAGATTCTTATATTACAATTTAATAAAAAGGGGAAGCATCTTAATCTATAGTCACAGCCCACTGCTTTAATAGCTTGTCTGAATAACCACCAATGTATACACTGATAAATCCTATAGGACAGCCGTTTCACCCAGCATTGCAGGCGCGTGCTTAATCTTTTGCTACTTTATATCATGGGAATTGCATCACGGCAAAATGGTAAGAAATTTCCATCATTTACATCGATCTTGCCAGCAAATACTTTGTTACACCGTAAATGAAATCGTTATTTATACGAAGAGTCTTATTGTAAGCGCCGCTTTCATTAGAAACAAAGTGCCAGGAATCGGGGGGATCTCTATGGGATGTATAAATTACTGATCTGCTGCCAAAATTGTATTTAGGGTCAGCAATTTTAAAGGCCAACCTACACACAGAGCCCTTTAGTTACCATGCAAGTAAAAGCACGTTAAAAACAGCATTAGCTACATTTTAAAATCATACAATTCTCCATAACACAGGCCACAGGAATCTGCATGTCATTTTGTCCAATGTCAAATGGAAAAGGAATTCAAAATGTCAGTGAGAATCTGTTTGTTTTCCATTACACTACAAAAGGAAATGAAACGATATGATCTGGTGAGGATCAGGCAGTACCGTCTCGTTTTCGGCCAGCTCACAGCAGGAAGCCCGACACCCAATACATTTCATGAGCTCCCAGAAGGACAGTGACGCTGCATTTCTAAATGAAACCGCCATGCTCTACAGTTAAAACGGAATTGCAGAGGATCTTCAGTACTTTCTGGATTATCTTATCCAAATTGTTTGCATCCATGTCCAAAAGTATGTATAACTTTACCCTCAATTCCTACCCATGTTATCTACAGTCTATCCTATAGTACCTAGCATTAGGATACATCATCCTACAAAAACAAAGGTTGCCAGGAAGCCCACGAGGGGCATATTTCTCGATCATTTACACCTCATTTTAAATTGTTGAGCAATGTAAGCACGTTCCCGCAAGAACACCATCTTTTGTGTTAGTTGGGTTTTCCGTTGACTAAACATTCTCTTAAAGCTGCAGTTCAGGCAATATCCTGCATGTGTGGTTTTTTTAATAAATCAGTTCTGAAGTAAGAAAAAATACTTTTAGCATTTTCTGTTTTTAAAAAAACAAATTTGAAAGACCAATTTTCTTGTATTCTATTTTAACAGCCATTTGCTAAGGCACTGCCCCTTCATGTCCTGTCACAAGCCCTGGCACACCCCTTTGTCAGCCTTGCCCTCCCTCTAGCACATGTCAGTGCAGGAGTGCTCATGAATATTCATGAGCTTCCACTGAGACAGAAGCAGAAGAAAAACAGATCCCTTCACTAATTATGTCACCAAATTTTGCCGATCAATACATGGAGAACGAATTGACCTGCAGCTATACAGTTCTTTAGGTAATTAGAGATTGCACACATGAAACTATTAAAGTAAAAAAATAAATTAAAAAAAAAGGAGAAAAAAAACCCACTGAACTGCAGCTTTAAAAAAAAAAGGATGAAATATATACGGTCAAAATTGCAAATATAATTTAGGCTGACACTCGGCACCAGTCTGGCTCAGGCCCCAGGAAACCAAGAACTCATTAAAATATTAGCATATTCATTTCTGATCATACCCTGCACAGCTGTCAGGAATACCAAAATGAGAAACAGTGGGTCCCAGGAAAGTGATCAGATGTGTCTTTGTGTTATAAAGCAGAAGACACAGGATTGTGGGTTGGAAAGCCAGAGTGCCACATTGCCAAACCTGCAATGTGGACCAACATTGCCACAGGGGTGGACAAAAGTGTTGAGAACTTGACAGCCCGCTAATATTTTTAGGAGACACTGTTTTGTTGAGGGGTAGGGGCGTCACGTGGCACGTGCTGGTTCCAGTCTATACATCCCACCACTCAACTTTAGCTCCTAAAAATTCTTCGTATCAGCAGGTGTGTGCGTGTCTGACACATGGAAGAGCCGGGGAAGGCTCTGACCCCTCCCCAAGCGGTAACAGTGGGCAGGGACTGCTGCTGCTTTGAGGTTGCGCTAGTAACGCAGGATTGAGTTCGCTGTGAGGACACTCCATAGAGCAAAAAAAAAAAAACGCAACATTTTAGGTGCTAGGGCAATCAAAATGGAGTACAATTTTGGGCAGCAATCCTAAGAACAGACATTATGGAACGAGAGTGCAGAGAAGAGCCACCACATTAATAAAGGGGATGGACAATCTAACTTATGAGGAGAGGCTAGCTAAATTAGATTTGTTTGCATTAGAAAAGAGGCGTCTAAGAGGGGTTATGATAACTACATACAAATATATTCAGTGACAATACAAGGAGCTTTCAAAAAGAACTATTCATCCCACGGGCAGTACAAAGGACTCGGGCCATCCCTTAAGGTTGGAGGAAAGGAGATTTCACCAGCAACAAAGGAAAGGGTTCTTTACAGTAAGGGCAGTTCAAATGTGGAATTCATTACCCATGGAGACTGTGATGGCAGATACAATAGATTTATTAACAAAAAAGGTTGGGCATCTTTCTGGATAGGAAAGGTATACAGGGATATACCAAATAAGTATACATGGGAAGGATGTTGATCCAGGAATTAATCCGATTGCCAATTCTTGGAGTCAGGAAGGAATTAATTTTTCTCCTTAATGGAGTTTTTTCTTTGCCTTCCTCTGGATCAATAAGACTAGATATAGGATAAAGTATCTGTTGTCTAAATTTAGCATAGGTTGAACTTGATGGATGTAGGTCTTTTTTCAACCTCATCTACTATGTAACTATGTAACTATGTAAGGGCCCACAAAATTTCCATCACTGCGAGAAGATAATGGTCTGAAAATATGTCCCAGTTTTAACATCATGGTCTCCAACTACTTTTACGGTGAAGAGGCTTTCGCTTCACACAAACATCCTAAAGAACTTTTATACAACCTCTCCATGTTACAATCCCCCATGTTAAACTCTTTCCATCTTTCAGAACATGCTGAACGTGTAGGGCTCAGAGTCTTGTTTCTGCAGGAATATGTGAAATACGCTGCGCACAAGGAATGTGCTGATCTCGGCAAAGGGACCGAGGCTTCGAGACTCACAGCAATAAATTACTCTGTTTATAAGGAGGATGCATAAGAAACGGGCGATGCACCTTAAAGCAGCAATACTACATTCCCTCATTTGTATATGTAAAGCATGTGACAATACATCATTCATTCTACATTTTCCTAAGCTGGCAATCGTTTGGTGTGCCTGGTATAAATCTGTAAACAAAAATCCTGATTGTGACCACGGCCAGGTCCATAGTGCCTTCACCCGTGCGTGCGCACACGTGACCCGCTTGAAGCAGGGGCGTTTTTTGGCCATGGTACGCGCGCCGCCCGGGGGCGTGTCTAAGGGCATGCCAGTGACATCAGAGCTGGTTCGCCCTCATTGGGCAAACTGCTCACGTGACCGGCACAACGCGCGCTCCCTACCGCCCGCCGCATGGATGCGAACACTGCACGGTCTGCGGTACCATGGCCCCAGCCTAACAATGGCTGCTTCATTTAGCCTTGTCCATAGTGCAAGATACAGAGCGAGCTACATAGCTCGCGCTACAAACAAAACGTGTGTATTCTAAAGCGCAAGCTTGCATGCGAGATACAAGGACACCAAAAGCATGAGACACAAACTTGTTTGCTATTGCGAGACAGCCTGGTCATGAGAGTGGCTAATAGCCAATGAACATTTAGTAAACTATCCTGCCTGGATACTGTTCAAATGACAGTCAGGGGAGTTGTGCTTCCTGTGAGAATATGGACAACTCCACTATTGAAAATTTTTATTTCTGAGGTTTACACATGTGAACCTTTAATTCGTACAATGACAGAAATATCAATGATAATTTATGGAGAGAAATTTCTGATGTATTGTCCATTACTTGAATATAATTGCAATTTAATTGGTAGTGTACAATGCATCATATTTCTAAAAAAAAAAAAAAATTAAGGCATGTTTTCATGCATGATTAATATAAATATATAAATACAGCTCAAACCCGTTACAACGCAATGCATGCGTGGCTCCCAATTTTCGTATTTATAAATAATACTTCTGTAAATTGCATGGCATTATGCATTTTATCATTTGCTAGAGGCATGTTCTCATGCATGACACTTCCTTGACAAGACCCTCCACGTCATGACCGCACTGAGGAAGTGACGCCGTCGCAATACGCGTAGGGTCAGAGGTTACAGGTGATCGAGAGACGCGTGCAGATTTTTAGGCACTATGAAACCAGCCCAGCAGCTCAGTGAAATTCTCCCGACGCCTGCACCTGAGCTCGGTACACGGCCCACACAGAAGGCATGAGATCGCACACAGAGACAGCATGAGATCGCCCACACAGACGGCCCCCTGCAGCGGAGGAGCCACTAGCGGTTATCTGCCACTGTTTGGATGTGCCTATTTAACTCCCATCGTGTTGAGTGGGATTCTGGTTTTTGTAAACCGGACCAGCAGCGCGACACAACTCGTGTATTTTTAGATAGACAAGCTCATTTATAAAAATATAAAAAAAAGAGACAATAACTTTATTTCAGCAGTGTGTTGATTGTTGATTGTTAGTCTTGAACCATCTAGGTTGATTGTTATGTTGTGTATGCAGCAGTACACACCGATTGTCCCTTGTGTTTAATCCCACATGTCCCGAGGAAATTTATGTGGATTATTCAAGTGGATCCGGATGTTCCAGATTGGATTTCTGTAATAAAGTTTTCATATTACCTTATATTTGTATTTACTGGACTTTGAGGCGCCGGTTTGAATTTGTTATATGCACGTTTCCTTGATCTTGTGCGGTCACTTTGTTATCAGGCAGCCTTGCTTCTATGTATAAATACTCTGTACACTTTTTGATTATATTTAGTCACTCGTGGTCACCACACATTTTGTTTGGAAGGGCCTTCAGCACTTTCCTTTTTTTTTTATATCACCACGGTAACATTATCCATTACAGTTTACACTGCTGGGAATATTGGCAACAAATAATCACACAGGAAAGTGTTGCAAAGATCTTGCACTGCTGGGGAGGTGGGCTAAGCCTGCTGTAGAAATCACAGGATGCTTTAAAACTCATTCAAATTGCATTAAGAGTTGAATTTAAAAAAGTACAGTAGGTATTATCTAATACTACAGAAGCCATTCATTTTTAAACCTAAGGTTTCACATGTTTTGCTGCTTTAAAGAAGCCGTTCTTACCGATGTGGAAGATAAAGTGAGCACCTCGGCAAATATGTATTACACTGCCACGTGTAATATTATTCATGTTATGTACTGTATGTAGTTGCAGCTGCTTCTGTTGCAGAAGGACTGGATTCATAGAATTCAAATTAAAAGCAGAGAATATTTTTTTGGGGGAGAAAAATTAAACAAGATAAAAATAAAAAATAAAAAAAGAGGGGGGGGGAGAAGTAGCACTGTTCATGTTAAGGGGAAAGAGGGGGGGGGGGATATAAACATTGATAGGAATATTAAATACACATAGGCAACAATTCACAATGCAAAGAATACCTGCTACCAGTCCCTGGGCCAGAGAGGGAAGTGAAAACACCAATACATTTTAACAGGTCCACCGGAAATAACAGTTTTCGTTTCTGGAAGATGGATTTCTGCGATTTAGAGTCTTGTGCTATAATCCATATGGTTTCCCCAGACTAAATTTTGTACCGTTGGTATCAGAATGTGAGAACACATTGAAGAAAACAACGGATTTGTAGGAAAGTTAGAACAAATTAATTTGTTTATAGTACATTTTGCCACAAAATGGAGCCCATCGAGGTTCAAAGCCAAGGACGAAAAGATTATTGATACATACTAAAAGCCATGCACAGGTTAATTTGTACATGAAATGAATTATGAATCTGTTATACAATATAATATATATACACACACACACACACACACATACACAATACCATTCAGCGATCGCTTGACCGTTCTCCGTCCATAGAATGTTTGAGTTTTGCCAGAACATGTAGATGAAGCTTTGTTATTTTGCCTTGCGATAAATAAATGAACTGTCAAGAGATCTCGTTTCAGATATTTCATTTGACATTGGCCAAGAAACATACGACTACAAAAAGAACAAATTTCCATTTCTCATAGCTCTTTATCTTAAAGCCCATGCAGTAAAAAAGCCTGAATGAACTTTGGCTTCAAGGCAGGTGAATCTTTTGTATTTACAATGTGAGGTTACTACAACTAAAAGGAAGTAAAGGTTGTGTACATATTTATTCATCCGACTGTTAATATTATTGCAGACTTTACAATAATCCATCAGCCATTAATACATACGCATTCAAATGGTCAAAAAAGGTAAAAAAATATATATATTTTTACATTTTGTTTCCCCGTATAAATCTTGTATTGTGCAGCTGTATAAATCTCCATGACAGACAGACTGCTTGCCTCCTCCGTACCATAATCATTCATTTCCAAACACAAGCAAGTAGAGCAGACATTGGGATTTAACACCGGTGTTCACCAACGTCAAAGCGTTTCCTTAACACCAAGTAAGACCCTCACTGAACATATTGGTGCATTTCCTAGACAAGTTTAGGTCTTCTACATCAAATATGCTCCATAACTAACAATGACTGAAAACCATTCAAAACGCAGCAAGATTGCAGCTACATTAGGCTAAGGCCCTGCTCCCAGAGTCAGCGCACCCGCACTACAGACAGGCGGGGCGCTGACATACACAGACCGCGATATGCGGTCTGTAGGGAGCGGGAGGTGGGCGGGAGTGGGAGGATTGACAGGGAGGGGGGGCGTGGCTTGAGCGGAGGGACCCGCTACTCTTCCCCCCCCTCCCTCCACGGACTCGGGCTGGAGCTGCTGAGGGTAACTTTAAACACACACACGCAGGCACTCATACACACACACACACACACACACACACACACACACACACACACACACACACACACACACACACACACACACACACACACACACACACACACACACACACACACACACGCAGGCACTCACGCACGCACTCATACACACACACACAGACAGAAGCAGGCACTCACGCACTCGGGCACACACATACACACACAGACAGGCACGCACGCAGACACACACACAGGCAGGCACTCACCTGCTTTCACTCCACACTCCTCCCCGCAGCCTCTCCTCCTCCCGAAGCCTCCCCTCCCCATTGGCTCACAGCCACACCACGTGACGCGTCAACGCTAGGAAACACCATTCTCTTGTGTCTCCTAGAGGCTGACGCGCCACAGCGTGTAATCAGCTGTGCCGCCAGGGGGGACCGGGACCGGCTCGCGAGGATTCCCCTGCTGGTGGGGAACTCGCGACATGGCCGCCCGCGCCAACGAGCGCAGCGGGACCGAGGCCTTATGCTGCTCACTGTACATCATTTTGCAAAGCCATCCAGGAGCAGCCACTTCCTCTAATTCCAGGTGTCTGGGAGGATAACTTTTATTTATTTTTATCCTCAGTTTTATTAACTGCGTCTATGCTGGTGCAAAAAAACAAAAATACACTGATGGGTTAAAGATGGATGTTATTTCATCTGGTAAAGCAGTGTCATGTTTTGGGTCATCAAGTCAGCAAACTGTTAAACTTAGGATGTTCGGTCAATAGTCCAGCAATATCTAGGATCAGACAGCACCACAGCAAACAACGATCACTATATTAGAAGCGGTAAACGGGGCCAAGAGAGTCTCCCCGGATACTCACAAACAGATTAGAGGGAAAAAAAAGGGTGGAGGAGTCACCAGCAGAAACACAGCTACATACAGAGGAGTCACCAGCAGAAACACCGCTACATACAGAGTCACCAGCAGAAACACCGCTACATGCAGAGTCACCAGCAGAAACACCGCTACATACAGAGTCACCAGCAGAAACACCGCTACATGCAGAGTCACCAGCAGAAACACCGCTACATACAGAGTCACCAGCAGAAACACCGCTACATACAGAGACACCAGCAGAAACACAGCTACATACAGAGGAGTCACCAGCAGAAACACAGCTACATACAGAGGAGTCACCAGCAGAAACACCGCTACATACAGAGGAGTCACCAGAAGAAACACCGCTACATACAGAGTCACCAGCAGAAACACAGCTACATACAGAGGAATCACCAGAAGAAACAATGCTACGTACAGTCACCAGCAGTAACACCACTACATACAGAGTCACCAGTAACACCACTACATACAGGTATACAAATACCAGAACCTACACTATCGTGTGGGGAAACATGTCCAATAAAGGGGGCATTTCGGTCAAAACACATTCAAGAGTTCTTAAAAAAAAAAAAAAAAGTAGAAAGCAGCGGCCATATTAGAAAGGAACACGTGCAGTAGATTGCTTAACGTAGCAATATTATTTTATTTCCCATTTCTACAGCATTACATTACTTCACATGCGAACGTGTGTCTCCGCATGCTTTCGTTCTCCCTTAAAGTCGCCAGAAAAAAAAAAACACTTGTCTAATCCTCTTAAAAGATTACAGAAGCCGGTCTGGGAAGCACAAAAATGTTTCCGGCTGGGACCATGGTACCGCAGACCATGCGGACGCGTCCATTGTTCGACCATGCTGCGGGAGGGGGCGCGCGTTGCGCAAGAAATCAGTTCAAACCGATTTCTTGGAGGGACAGGCCGGTCACGTGAGCGGTTCCCCCAATGAGGGCGAACCAGCTCCATGACGTCACTGGCACGCCCCTAGACACGCCCACGGACGGCACATGACCCTGGCCGAAAAACAAACCAGCTTCAAGCGGGTGATGTCACGGCCGCGCACACCTCCTCACGGGCGAAGGCACCATGGCCCAGCCTTAGGGCGTGTAGCTACAACATGTGCATGTAGCATGAATGAGAACTTTAGCACGAGAAGAAAGAATACAGAAAATATATACAGTATATAATATACGATTTGTCAGAGAAGGACTATAGTACACCCATATAAAAGGTCAAAGATTAGCTGGCAATTTGATCAAGATTGCCTTGGGAAGTTTTAAATATCACCGTTTCATTTCCCCAGTTCTGTTTGCTATAAATGAATAGTATTTGCATTCATTATTCCATGGGATATAAGGTGAAGGACTGCGCTCACTTTGCATTAGCATAGCCACAGTTTATTGCTTTGTAGAAATCCAGACTCCCAGAAATCGACATTAAGAATAAAAAGGTCTTTAAATAGAGCAAAATAGATGAGAGCAAAGGAGCACTGCTGGTAAGAGAATCCACAAGAAAAATTCTTATAGAAAAAATAAAGGGCACAACTCCGTGACTAAAACTGAGGGTAGTTTATTCCATGAATACACAGGGACAGAGACACAGCCCACGCACCAACGCACTAACCTTCTAACATTTATAAGCCCCGTTTCGCGCCAAAAAGTCCGTGAAGACACAATGCGCATGCGCGCCACACCAGGAAGAACGGTCTGTGTGGGCAGGGACATGCAGCGAAGGTAGTATCCACACATACACAGCGACACGCTGTTTCTCACATGCGATAGCTGCCTGGACTCTAAGAGATAAGTGATAGCCGATTTAAGCTGCCTTGTCCAGCGAAGAGAGCACATTACATTAGGTGTTCTTCTTTATGTATATTTGTCGTTTTGCTGCACCCCCGTTGATCGCGTTACACGCTGTTTCCATCCATACATGGGGTAGTGGTATTAATATCCCTTACAGAGCTTTATGTTGTGCTATATACCCGCAGCATGATGTATAGCAAGTCACCAGTATGTGTATAACATCGTTACTTTAGATCCTACTGTGCAGTTTACCTACCTTCCACATTATAGTGTATTTCCCCCATATATGTGTATGAACACATGAGCCTGTCCCACTCATTAGCCCACCACCGTTCGGTCCGTGAGGATTTTAGATCCAGTGTGTGTATATATATATATATATATATATATATATATATATGTTCCCCATAGTTGTTAAGTTGCGGTCATTTATTTAATAAAACTTTATTATTTTTGGTTTTAATTGCTGTCTGTAGTCTTGTGGCTGGAGGTTTATATACCTCTATTTTTGGTCCTAGTGATTACACTTACTATCCATCCCCACCATATATTGACCTATGTATGGTGACTTTGAGTGCTGTTATTAGGGCTTCTAGTGATCTCTTCTAGTCACTTGTCCAAGTGTTTATTTGTTCCTTTATCTTTTCTATAAGAATTTTTCTTGTGGATTCTCTTACCAGCAGTGCTCCTTTGCTCTCATCTATTTTGTTACATACCCTGCCAGGATTGCACGCAAGTGGAACTTACCTACAGATGATCTTTGGACTTCAAAGTACCCCAGTGGTCAGGTAATGGGCAATAGCCCTTACATGTTTACCTTGGAGCCTATATGGGGAGGTATGGTTATTAAGGGGGGTGTGCGGTTGGATCATATCTGCGGCAGTCTGGCTGACTGACCGCTTGGTCCTTTATTTTTTGCCCCCCCCCCCCCCCCTTAAATGGTCATTACATACAAGAGGATATATGGATTCATGAAAGTTCCTGTCTAATTTTATGTCTATAGTATTCCTGTGAGTCTAAACACTTATATTGAGCATCAGTCTCTATATCAATATACAATGGACTTTAAATAGAGCAAACTTATTTTTTCTTTAACAGGTTTTCATCAATTACCACCAGAATAAAGCCCAGCCACATTTGTTTAATAATGGGTGTCCATAACTATTCAAGAACTCAGAATTACAATCATTTCAGAACTACTGAAAAACAAACATTTTGCTAGCTGCATAATACTTGTTTATTTTATTTTTTTTAAATTTAAGCAACAAGAATGTGACAAATGCCGGTAGTGGAAAATTAACCTAATGGTGACAAAGTTCATACCTGCATACCTTTATGCCAAAGTGCAACTATGGGTCGCAACAGACACGGTTTAGACAAACAGGTAATGTAAGAACACAGGTAATGGAGAGAATGTGCATGCTGGGACAAATGGGCGAACATAAAGGAATGGAGACAAACTGGTAGGCACTCGCCAAAGAAAAAGAACGGTGTGTTGGTGTGTTGGTGTGTTGGTGTGTTGGTGTGTTGGTGTGTTGGTGTGTTGGTGTGTTGGTGTGTTGGTGTGTTGGTGTGTTTAAAACCACCAAACTGTTAGTAAGGAATAATAAGGAGCAGCTAGGCGTTTCCTCACGATTTAGACCAAATCCGTCCCCCCCAAATCACGCTGCAGATTGAGTACTAAAAAAAGCCGAGCGGATTGTCATTGAATACAACCCAGACAGATTTGTAAAAATCTATATTTCATATTGAATTCAAAATGCCCTAAATGTCAACACCATAAAGCAAATCTAGCCCATCATTTTCTGGAAACAAATGGTAAAACACATCGACAAGATGGCCACGGCACTCCCAATTCTGCTCTTATCCGGAACCTTGGACATATGAAAACACGGATACAATTACACAAAGATACCTGCGATCACTGATCATCTTAATGTCAGCAAGGACATGTATAACCACCCTTTGGATAGATAATATATTCTAGTCCTGTTGGGACGTACACCATTCCAGTGATTAGGTTGGCACTTTAGGCTCATCAACTCTATATAGTTGGTATGGAAATCCTCTTAGGAAGTGGGATGGGACTCGTGCCAATGGCTAGGCAAAGTAAATGTAAATATCTCCCAGTCAGGTACCTCAGTTGTGCTCCTTTTATAACACAGGCATGTCTCACTAATACATTTGGAGGAACATTTGAGGGGATACATAGATACTTAAATTGAAAGTCTCTGAGGAACAGAATTATTCAGTGAGAAAGACAAAAGGGATACCGGGGTGAAGAAAATAAATAAGAGAGCCATATCCTCTATTAAAGTGCCTTCAAGTTTTAAATGACACGTCAACCGATCACCAATTTACTCACTCCCACAGAACTTTCCACAAAGTAATGACACAAAAATAGTTAAGTAAATATAGTAAACAACTGTTCTCGGCTATTGACAAAAGCACTGAGCTCTTCTGATAAGCATTCTATTAAAAGGAAGCAGAAGGCATGGATGTTAATTCACAGGGCGACCTATAGTCTGCAAACTAAGACTACTACAACTAAGAAAGTTTCTGCAAGAGGGGACACAATCATCCGGTGTGGGCAACGCCAGTTTCCAAGGGCCACCAATAGGTCAGGTTCAGGATATCCCTGCTTCAGCAAAGGGGCCTCAGTGGCTCCGTCAAAGACCACCACCTGTGCTGAAGCAGGGATATCCTGAAAACCTGATCTGTTCGTGGACCTTGAGGACTGGAGTTGCCCACCTCATCTAACAATTTACCCGAACAAAGAGACCTCCAAACCTCCTCAAGGGATTAACATCATTACCCAAGTAGAGAAACAAGGCAATTTAGTGCAATTCGTAACAGCCCATCGTAACAAGAGTTAATCTTCAAAGGGACTTTCAGAAGTGACAAACTCGCCACTGTGTAGAAGTATAGCAAGGATAACATATCCACGCATTTTATCCGACCCTCAGACCTGCATCCACTCTACTGTCACATCACACACTGGGGTGTAGCTGCACTGGGTGCTCTCATTTGCATGTCACTACGCAGAATCCATATTTGCAACCGCTTGACTGACGAGGTAAATGAAGCAGGTTTGGGGAACTGTGAAAGACCTGCAGGTAACCTCATAGGTACTTTAGTTATTCCTGCAAAGTACTGTAAAGCGAATGAAGAATTACCAGGAGATTGGTTTGTAAAACTGATCTACACAGTGCCACCCACAACAAAACGGTATTGATCAGTTACATGGGTTCAATGTAGGCGATTAGCTAAAAGAAGAAAAAAAAAAAAAAAGAACTTCTTAAAATATTAAATATTTTCTTTTTGTAGGGTTTCTCTTGTCAAAGGCATGGAGGGGTTTTACATAGGGAAGCGATTGCCTCCCAGGCACTATTTTTTAGTTGCAGCTCCCGGGACACCCCCCTCCCACCAATAGCTGACTGGCAGTGATTTTGTTTCCCCTGGAAGATTTCAGCCTAATAAGTATCTCTGGATCCCGGGCAGAACATTTTGCCGAAAAGCTTTGGGGGACTTCAAGTTCTCATCCTTGAAGGGGATTGTCGCTTTAAAAAGGTAACCATCTTTCAAAAATGGAAAATAATTCACCTATTTCAGGTTGTGCTTCCTGCAAGATTTCCCTTTAACAAGAACGCTAGTGAGAGCGCGTTGCAAATCCCTCCAGCTATGGCTAAAGAAAGAGGGAAAGGCAGCAGAAAGCTTGGGAATACATGCATTAGATGGCAGCAGAGGATAGAGCAGGTTCTGCATCGGAGGCCATTTTATGCACAGAAACGCTCCCTTATTCTGACAGTGATTGTGCCAAATACAATTCTTTTTAACTATTTCCTACAGAGGCAACAGGAAGTGGATTTATCAGGGGAAGGGAGTGTTTAATACCAACAAGCAGCCATTGTTTTATTATTTCCTCTCTGAAAACGCAATTCATTATTGCAGCAAACATGACACCAATGTGGGAAAGTAGCACATTATCACTAAAGGAAAGAAGCTGTATACAACTATTTGAAGTGCCTCATTATAACCAGCCATGTTGGCAGGATGCGTGCATGTGTCCAGAGTAGATAAATGTATGTATTTAGTTATATTGCACCATTAATGTACATAGCGCTTCACAGCAGTAATACACGTGACAATCATATAAATAAATACAAATAAGACATAAAAGTAACTTTTAGGAAGAGGAGTCCCTGCTCCGAGGAGGTTACAATCTAATTGGTAGGAGGAACGTACAGAGAAGTAGGAGGGCGTTCTGGTAAGTGCGTCTGCAGGGGGCCAAGCTTTATGTATCGTGTATTAGCCACGGTGCTACTCATATGCTTCTTTAAGCAAGTGTGTTTTAAGGTGGGTCTTAAAGGTGGATAGAGAGTGTGCTGGTCGGGTATTGAGGGGAAGGGCATTACAGAGGTGTGGGGCAGTTAGTGAAAAAGGTTTAAGGCGGGAGAGGGCTTTAGATACAAAGGGGGTAGAGAGAAGACATCCTTGAACAGAACGCAAGAGTCGGGATGGTGCATAACAAGAAATTAGGGCTGAGATGTAAGGAGGAGGGCGAGGTTTGGGAGGAAGTATGAGGAGCTCTGTTTTTGCCATGTTAAGTTTAAGTCGGTGGAGGGCCATCCAGGATGATATAGCAGAGACAGAAATTTTGTTTTGTACAGCAGGTGTAAGGTCAGGGGTCGAAAAGTAAATTGTGTCGTCAGCATAGAGGTGATATTGGAACCCAAGAGATGTGATTAGATCACCTAGAGACTGTGTACAGAGAAAAGAGGAGAGATCCGAGGAGAGAGCCCTGGGGTACCCCCACAGAGAGGTTGATAGAGAAGGTGTTGGCAGAAGAGACACTTAAAGTACGATGGGAGAGGTAAGAGGAGATCCAGGATAGAGCTTTGTTGCAAATGCCAAGAGTATGGAGAATGTGAAGGAGAAGAGGGTGGTCCACAGTATCAAATGCTGCAGAGAGGTCGAGTAGTATGAACAGAATCTAATGACCTGTCTTTGGCAGCATGGAGGTCATTAGTTATTTTACTGAGGGCTGTTTCAGTGGAGTGAGCAGTGCGGAAGCCATTTTGTAGAAGGTCTAGGAGAGAATAGGAGTTTAGAAAATGAAGTGAGAGAATTCAAGACATTCAAGGAGTTTAGAGGCAAAAAAGGCAGGAGGGAGACAGGTCGATAGTTAGAGATATGTCAAGGTACAAATCCATTTAGAAACCAAGAGGAACCTGCAAGAACACTGAATAACATAGGGCATGCGCCGAAATATTCACTCAATGCTGCTTAACGTCACTGGTATGCAACGCTGCTCAAAAGTAAGCATGTACACCGTCTCCTGGCAGCTAGCACGCTCACATTACATACAGCACAGCCCGAGGAGAGACTGACTGAGACAGCTGCATGTAAAAGTGCCTGGTAACTTACATTCCCACATCCAGTGTCAGAAGCAAAGGACAACATAATCAGTCTAGCCAAGGGATCCATCAGCACGGGCAATTAAAGCTGCAGACCAAGCAATATCCTGTGTGTTTTTTCAAATAAATCAGTTCTGTACTATGAGAAAATACTTGTAGCATTTTTTTTAAACTCTGAATGACATTTTTAATGTATTATAATGTAACAGGCCTTTTTTTGTTTCTATAGCAAACATTTACAAAGTCACAGATACTGAGTCAATACTCCTTTACAGTCATTTAGTGAACCCCCGAGCAGAATCTTCACAGATCGATCACAGGAGAACGGACCGATCGACAACTTCACAAATTACTTATAATTGTGCGGATTGTATTGATACACATAAAGGGGGGAATATTTATTTAATTTTTTAAGTGGTAGCTTGGACTGCTGCTTTAAGGTCTTTATTATACCAGATGCCGCTGAGCAGCCGGGCGATCCGGTGACGTCAACCTCACGCTGCCGCCGAGCGTCATCGTTAGCATACAGGGGAGCTACAAGAGAAGAGAAGCATTGGAGACGGAGGCGTGGCCGTGAGCGGTTCACCCTGATTGGCTGAACCGCTCACGTGACAGCTGTTGCCTCCAGAGAACACGTGTCTCCCCCAGTCGTCCGCCCCGCAGCTCCAGGCGGCGCGGCGCTACAGGTATGTCTACTTTCCTTGGTTTTTTTGGGGGTTTTTTGTATTTTGTTTTTCGGTATAATCACGGCAAGCAGCAATACTACGGCAGATAAGGCAAAGCACGATATTTCATAATAAACCCATGTGCTGTATGAAAAATGTCACAGGTACACTGTATATTCCAAATATGATTTTATCCCCGGGTTTGACCCATAGCAAATTGACAGATCGGAGGATAATTTGGGGGCCTCAAATCCTTTAGATAACTTTCCTTGGTACAATTAAAACTTTTCTCCATAACCAATATAACATCTGGAACTTAAGTGACAAAACAGACTAAACAAAACAGGGGGGGGGGAGGGAAAACCTTGAACCAACATCACAGATCATAGCGCAGTACAATAGTGTTGGAGGACCGGACAATAAAATTACATTAATAGTTATAGTAGGTAAGGAATGCCCTGATCCAAGGAGCTTCCAATCGTTAAGGAAGGGTGAGTGGAAACACGGGGTACGGGGGGGTGAGAAGGTTGGTGGGATTTGGAATTTATAACAGCAGCTGTAACATTAGCTAAATAGCAAAAAACGGCTGACACCCTTTGGCTGCCGCCTTTGGGGCGACAGATGTAGGCTGAAGATGTTCTGAATGAATTCAGCTGTGCTATGCAAATCCTGTAATCCAGGGCAATACAAATTGCAGAGGGCGGAGCTGACAACATTGCAAGCAATCCCCAACGTTAACCCTTAGAACACTGGCTCTGCACAGGAGAGCAGCTCTTGGGGGAACCCTTTTAGACATCCGCCTTTGGGGCAATGCAGATGTAGGCTGAAGAGGTTCATAAATGTTGTATAGGTGCTTTTCATGATCTCAGATTAAATATTTCTGTAATCAATGCATGATTCCAAATGTTACAAACAAACTTCACCAATGGAAAAGGAGAAACAGAAAAGTACAAAAATAAAATGGAGTAGCTATTCAAGAGACAAAACTGATGTCAGCACCCAGCAGTTTATCAACAGCCTCACCCTTCACAGAATTGGTTTCCTTCCTGATGAGGTTGTGTGTATAGCATGTCAGTGGCACCTACTTGTTCTTCCATTATAAGGTACTTCACTTACAGAATCCCTGGCACTCAGCTACACAAATACCTCCAAAACCAAGGAATCGCTGGCAAAGTGCACAATGTACAGCGTCAAAAGTGAGTCTATGCGACTTAGTTGAACAGTGCCAGTCCATCAGCGGTATAGGTGGCAAGCAAAAGACAGACAGAGACACAGAGACACCCCCCCACCCCCCAAGAGGTTCTATAGTAGGGGAGGCCAACTCCAGTCCTCAAGGGCCACCAACAGGACAGGTTAAGGATATCCCTGCTTCAGCACAGGTGGCTCAGTCCTGTGCTAAATCAGGGATATCCCAAATACCTGGCCTGTTGGTGGCCCTTGACTGGAGTTGGCCACCTGTTCTATAGCAGGAGGCATGCAATCATTACATTGAATGAAGCCAATTTGGACCACAATGTTTTCACAGGGAAAGCTGGAACGTTAGTTGAAGCTAAATTGTTTATTTCTACTGGAATCGCTTCAGAAATGTAACACTTTGAAAGTCAAAAGGAACCTGCAACACCATTTCGTACAATTTCGTCTCCACAGACACTAGACAGTCGCAATAGATTTCATAAAAATCCACGTTAAACAGATTACCCAATGCAATGGTTTTCCTTAAACCAATGCAATCATGCTTAAAGAAACAAAGTTTGTATGTAAATCGGACTTCAATGTATTACTTCAATGCTAGACTAGTTTAGCCATAAAATTAACCCTCCCCGAACAAAATAAGGGAGTGGACCCCAGAAAGGGAGGAGACCCTGCGTGTGGAAGAGGGGCATGTCCGTTTAATACATTACATTGTATAAACACAACGCTACAGAAAGGGACTTCTCCCAGGCTTTTGGCAGCGCTTACACAGGAAAGTTATTTGAAGAATGTGTGCTCCTCTGCTGATGGTCCTCGCTTGTTTGAATAGATGAAATCTTAGCAACAATTCTTTTCATGGTCAAATGATACTACTGGTTCACAAATGCCCACCGTGTTTTGGTTGGTTACACACGGGCGATCCCTGTGCACATGGCCTTGACCGATATCACACAAACATGCTTCATTCAGTGGTCACATTGATAGTGTTACCCAGACAACCGACAGTCTCCTCTTACACTGATAAAACAATGCACTGTATGCCACATATAATACATATAATACCCAAAGCCTCAAATGAAAAGCACAAACCTAAATACAAAGGGCACTCAGGAAATTAGAGATATAGATATACATATATGCACCAATTTTTTTTTCAATCTTAAGCCAAATTACTCAAGTACATGAAATAGAACATAAATAAACAAACATTAAAAGGCCCACCCCACTCCACCGGGTAAAGCTGAACACGACCCAAATATATACATAGGGAGCCACCTCAGAACATAAATATCTATGGTAAGACACATACTGAACATTAAAATCCCAAAACATGTGCAATTTTTTTTTTTTTTACCCATAGATACAGTAAGTCATGAAAACCGAGGCCAAAGGAGATTTGGGAAAAAGAACCAAAACATACATTAAAAATGGTGGAAGTGGGTGGTGTTTAATATTGCTGCTGGGTTCCTTTGCTTGTCCATATTATATCCAGCATGTGAAGGACACGCACAGAGGGTAAAACCTTTTCACAATTAAATACCTATGATCCTACTAGTCTTGACTATTTTAGAACTTGTTACAACCTCTTAAATGTCAGTGACACAAACACGTTTTTGATGGGGTTGATGAGACATACAAAAAGCATAACAAGGGGTGGGGTTGTAGTTTTACTAGTCATATTGTACGTTCAGTTGATTAAGAAATCCAAGAGATAAAGCCCGTCATAAAGCTTTATGGGATCTAGCTGAAAAATTTTATTTAAGGTCTCAAGTCTACAATTACCAATATGGGATAACATTTTATTTTAAAATGTAAAAACTACTTTTTTGCCGTACTTGGGTTAATGTACGCACTTTATACTTGAAGCATATTGTTTGTTTAAGGTCAATTCATACCTTGTACTGCTTTACAAGACGCCTCTGGTTTGGACGCTTCAGATATTTATTATAGGGTGCAAAAAATTGTATTAAGAAGTTCCCTAACCTGAGTATTCTAAATCCCATCTCTGAAATTCATCATTCTGAATTTGTGTTAAAACAAATCACGTAGGGCCTGACATTTATAAATGTTTTATTACATTTAGAAAATCTGGTCATTGTTATAATTAAAATACGGGAAAGATGCAAACGTCCCTATTTCTATTAAAACATGGAAAAGGATTTTTTGTTGATGGCGTCAACTTTTAAATCTGCACCTCAATCTCTCTTTGTGCATACAGCCGCCTGGACACGCAGAAAACTTTACTTTGTCTTGCCGACTAATCAATGGTGGTTTTACAAGGACATTTAACCTTCCTACTGTATTGCCTCTACATTTTAACATGTTAAAAAGTTCTCTTGTACAGCACACACCACGTAAAACACAATCTGAAAAGACCATTCTGCTCTCCTTCCTGCTGGTTGGGGGAAATTAGTGCCTTCAGTATCTAGTTATGGAGGAACCACCAACAAATTCATCCACTAACTAAACGTCAGGAAATGTGTTCCATTATTGGGACCGATTTAACTTTAGGGAGTTTACTGCGCTCACTTGCCACCCACCAACCTAAAGTATACGAATGAATATATTCACAGCCACTACAGAGATAGTAACCGCTCGTCAACTCCGCATTCAAAAACAGACCATTGTACTTTCTGAATGGCCAAAGCAGAAATGGAGGTGGGGGGTTAATATGCTTTACCTTTGTTTCCCCACCATAAAATGCTAAACAAATATGGAACAAACCAAACATTTCTAAAGTCAAAGCTTTATTTTTATACCATGACTTAGTGTTGCCAGCTAAACATGCTTTCATATAGATTGTCTAAAGCAGGGGGTTGCAAACAGTCCAAGGGCCACCAACAGGCCAGCTTTTATGGATATCCCCGCTTCAGCACAGGTGGCTCAGTCTTTGACAAGCAGGGAAATCCATAAAAGCTGGGCTGTTGGTGACCCTTGAGGACCGAGTGAGACACCCTGGTCTAAAGCAAAAGCATTCTATTTTCTGTGCATAAATGACCATATTCATGACAAAAGCTAGCACATTTACATATGCAAAATCCCCCCAAACATCCCTGTGTCTCACCGTGTAACCCCTACTCCATAACCCATCCCTGTGCCTCACCGTGTAACCCCTACTCCATAACCCATCCCTGTGCCTCACCGTGTAACCCCTACTCCATAACCCCTCCCTGTGCCTCACCGTGTAACCCCTACTCCATAACCCATCCCTGTGCCTCACCGTGTAACCCCTACTCCATAACCCATCCCTGTGCCTCACCGTGTAACCCCTACTCCATAAACCATCCCTGTGTCTCACCGTGTAACCCCTACTCCATAAACCATCCCTGTGCCTCACCGTGTAACCCCTACTCCATAAACCATCCCTGTGCCTCACCGTGTAACCCCTACTCCATAAACCATCCCTGTGACTCAACATGTAACCCCTACTCCATAAACCATCCCTGTGTCTCAACATGTGACCCCCTACTCCATAAACCATCCCTGTGCCTCAACATGTAACCCCTACTCCATAAACCATCCCTGTGCCTCAACATGTAACCCCTACTCCATAAACCATCCCTGTGCCTCACCGTGTAACCCCTACTCCATAAACCATCCGTGCCTCACCGTGTAACCCCTACTCCATAAACCATCCCTGTGCCTCACCGTGTAACCCCTACTCCATAAACCATCCCTGTGCCTCAACATGTAACCCCTACTCCATAAACCATCCCTGTGTCTCACCGTGTAACCCCTACTCCATAACCCATCCCTGTGCCTCACCGTGTAACCCCTACTCCATAACCCATCCCTGTGCCTCACCGTGTAACCCTTACTCCATAACCCATCCCTGTGCCTCAACATGTAACCTACTCCATAAACCATCCCTGTGCCTCAACATGTAACCCCTACTCCATAAACCATCCCTGTGTCTCAACATGTAACCCCTACTCCATAAACCATCCCTGTGCCTCAACATGTAACCCCTACTCCATAAACCATCCCTGTGTCTCAACATGTAACCCCTACTCTATAAACCAGCCCTGTTCCTCACCGTGTAACCCCTACTCCATAAACCATCCCTGTGCCTCACCGTGTAACTGCTACTCCATAACCCATCCCTGTGCCTCACCATGTAACCCCTACTCCATAACCCATCCCTGTGCCTCACCGTGTAACCCCTACTCCATAACCCATCCCTGTGCCTCACCGTGTAACCCCTACTCCATAACCCATCCCTGTGCCTCACCGTGTAACCCCTACTCCATAACCCATCCCTGTGCCTCACCGTGTAACCCCTACTCCATAACCCATCCCTGTGCCTCACCGTGTAACCCCTACTCCATAAACCATCCCTGTGCCTCACCGTGTAACCCCTACTCCATAAACCATCCCTGTGCCTCACCGTGTAACCCCTACTCCATAAACCATCCCTGTGCCTCACCGTGTAACCCCTACTCCATAAACCATCCCTGTGCCTCACCGTGTAACCCCTACTCCATAAACCATCCCTGTGCCTCACCGTGTAACCCCTACTCCATAAACCATCCCTGTGCCTCAACATGTAACCCCTACTCCATAACCCATCCCTGTGCCTCACCGTGTAACCCCTACTCCATAAACCATCCCTGTGCCTCAACATGTAACCCCTACTCCATAAACCATCCCTGTGCCTCAACATGTAACCCCTACTCCATAAACCATCCCTGTGCCTCAACATGTAACCCCTACTCCATAAACCAGCCCTGTGCCTCACCGTGTAACCCCTACTCCATAAACCATCCCTGTGCCTCACCGTGTAACCCCTACTCCATAAACACTGATGGAAACTACAATATTCGGTTTCCTTCACATTTTTATGGTGTGGTAACTTATTTTTTAGTACTAACAGAGAATATCATATGCCACATGCACTTTCGCTGCGAATTTATACACAAACTCCAAACCACGGACCAAGAGATTAGCAGCAAATACCCGTGTTCCCAGATTTGAGACCTATTCATACTAATGTATTAATTTTTTTTATATATTTGTGAAAAATCCCACATGCTACACACTAACCAAGACAACCCCATTTCCTGTTTTATAACAAAACTTTTTCCAAAAAGGAAAGCCTTGCTTCCTAAAATGGTTTGTCTTGCAGATCATGGCCGCCAGCCAGAGGCTGAGTCAGCAGCCTGCATTCTCTAGACGGGTCTGGGACACACAAAGCCTCTCAAAAGGTAACCAAGTTACAGCAGTGATCCAGAGCAAACACGCACGGTTATTATTGAAATATCATTTATATTCTAATTACCCATAAACTAAATGCAATTACACATTTTTTTCTTTTGTATTGTTGTGGGTGAATTGAATTTCTGCTCACATTCAGAGACTGGAATTGAATAGCAGTTGGCAAATTGTATTTATTTTACATCCTCATATGTCCATACAATACTGTAAAGAGAAACACTATCTAGTTCGGTAAATCTGTCATGGTGAAGGGGCTATCCAAGATTCACAAGTGTTATGTATGGCAAACTATCCTGACCCACTACAGTTCAAAGCGGAATTATATTGAGGTAGTCGCCAATACGGGTGGAAAAAAGAAAGTATTTCACTCTCCAGTTAGAGCCAGATGAGCTAATCTGCCTTCTACAAATTAAAACTCTTCAATAGTCCTCAATCCACATTGCCTCGTACGTTAATATTGTGTGAGCCAAGGACCCCAGAGCAAACAAGGTGAATTAATAGTGGCCAAAACTGCAGGGGGACAAACGCACGCACTAAATCTCTAGGGATTTGGGTCACTGGGAGGTTTGTGGGACACTTCAGACAGATCATGTTTAGAGGTTGAAGGTTTCCTTTAAATACATGTTATAATTTGCCAACAAAGACAGGTCTCATCCATGCACATTAGGGGTGCGCGTCTCCAGTCCTCATGCCCCCTGCCCCACCCCTCCCACCAACAGGTCAGGTTTTCAGGATATCTCTGCTTCAGCACAGGTGGCTCAGAGGCACAGTCGAAGAGCCACCTGTGCTAAAGCAGGGATATCATGAAAATCTGACTGGGGGGGGGGGAGAAGACACTATGACTGGAATTGAACACCCCTGGTATACATGATCATATCAGGTATGGAGGGGCATGCACCAGCAGGGGAGGCGGTGGCCTGGCCCAGTGCTCACCGGGCCCCCGCAGTCACTAGGCACAGAACTCATGTCCCAGCTCCCCCGTCGGCTTGAGAGTTTGACAGCCCGCTATAAACCATTTGTCAGATCCGAAAGGGTTTCAATCGGTTTGTCATTGCAGGAAGGTTGACATGGGGCATATCTCAGATGAATCAGAGGGTCACATTTGCAATGAAAATGTCAATATTGGAATTGAAAGCCTTGTGCTCACATATTTAGGAATGAGGGCCACCATCAGGCCTGGTATTCAGGATATCCCTGCATCAGCACAAGTGACAGTCTTCGACTGAGCCACCTGTCCTGAAGCTGGGATATCCTGAATACCTGACCTGTTAGGGGGCTTGAGGACTGAGTTGAGCTCCCTTGGTATACATGATCATACCTTATCAGCAGGTGTCCCTTTATTTAAACTTGGTTACCAATAACCGTTTCACCTGAAAGGGAAAGAAAAACAGGACATCAGAAAGCCATTAAATGTAGGATTGTTCCCCAAGCCCTGAACCAAGCTCCACATTTTCCTAATGAAGCATTTTCTTAAAGCAGCAGCACTGCCAGACTTCTCCATGTTTTATACAGGAGTGAGGCACCGCATGCAAACCCGCAGTATTCCCAGCGGCTTCACAAGGTACTTACCATTGTCGTCACTGTAGTTGCTCATGGAAGGAATTTAAATGGCTGTCCAATAGGAAGCTGCAACAAATGACACGGTGGCTTCCTATTGGCTCAGGCCGTTAGATTTGACAGCTTTTATACCCTCCAAGGAACAACACCACCAGTTACTGCCCTGGTAAGTATCTCGGGAACAAGGGGCCCCCAAACCTGAAAATAGCACGATTCCGCTGCAGAGTGCTCGCTGCCGGGCAGGCCTGTCCCTAGGCATTCCTTAGGTATGGCACCGCCTAGGGGCGGCATGTCTCATGGCACACAGCTCCCGATCACATGGGCCAATAGGGAGTCAACCATGACGCCACGGCTTCCTATTAGCCCATGTGATGGGACCGCTAAACCTAAGAGATACCGGCCCCAACCCAAAAGGCGTATCTCAGGAAGCATGGGGTTCCCGGAGCCGAAATGAATGCGATTCAGTACCAGAGACCCCCTGCTTACTACCTAGGGGGAAGAAATAACGTTTTGGGGGATGGGGGGGTGTTTCCTTATTAGTGCTTGCCTAAGGCCTCGGACATGGTCAAAAAGACCGTGCTGAGGCGCGCTGAGGGGAAACCTTATCCCTATCAGCGCGGCTTTAGACTGCGCTTCCGCAGGCGTGCGGAACTTCAGCCGACAAGCCAATTTTAGTTTTCCCGCTGAGGGAAGCGCAGGGCCGGGCAGAAGCCAATGGCAGTCCGTGACGCGCTAGCCCCGCCTCCCGAAAGCCTCCCACCCGGCACACAAGCGCGCTCGCTGACGCTCATGCAGGGACAAGAAAAATCTCCTGCTTGAGCAGGAGGGCATGAGCGTCAGCGCTGCCCAGCGCTCCTCCCTGCACCATGCCGCCGGCCTAAGGGCTTGACCCCGCTGCCTACTACAGCGTCCGCTGTGGCGGACGCTGCACGGACGAGAGCCCTCCCCTCAATGGCGCCGGGCCGCTGCGAGGGGGGGGCCGCAGCGCTGAGGCGAGAGCTGCTCCTGCTCTCAATAGAATTGAGAGCAGGACTCGCGTCGAGCGATACGGCACGCCCCCCGGCGGTTCAGCCAATGAGGGCGAACCTGCCGGGTGACGTCATGGCCGCGCCCCCGCCACGCCCCCCCGGTCTCTCTTCCTGCAGACCAGGTAATCGGCTGCACGCGCCGCCAATCTCGCGGGCGCGAGTTGCAGCTGAGTTACCGGGGCCTTAGCCTAAGGCCGGTACAACCTGTGGCTGGGTACAATGCACTTAAGTGAAAAGAAAGTCAGGCAGGTAGTGCTGCATTAAAACGATCAAATCAGAGCTGTGTTTGCGTCTTTGTGCAACAATATAACTCCTATTAAAAGGGTTAGGTCTGCTACAGAATATTCCAGCAGAGGTATCTGCTAGTGTCATATTAAAGTGCAGTCCAAAAAAAAAAAAGTTTACATCAAAATCCATATCCAGGCAGAATATTCAAATAGAGTATCTAGGAAATTCTTGATGATATTGCATGTACTGAAAAGCTACAATTATTTGCTTCCAAAACTTGTTTGTGAAAAGTCTAATCAGGGTTCAGTGACGTCACTGGACAGGAAGTGGTGAGCACACAGCGAGTGATAGAAACACGGAACAGCAACCTGTTAATCTCCTGCCAGGATGAACGTATGGTAAGGCTGCCCCCTCAGTACATTACTCTCTCTGGGTTATGTACATCTGCCTAACGTCCCATGCAAATACAATGATCCTATTTTGGCACATGCAAGCCTGCAGAAGTTCATCTTAGTCACAACTAATGTTCCCAATTCTGGGACCTTTGGCCCTAATCACACAGCATTAAACATAGACCGGGAGGAATAGATACTTGCAAATCGTCCTAACAAAGCAACATACTTCACACGGGCCCATCTATATTAATGTAAGTCAGGCGAGTGAATGAGTCATACAACGGTAGTTATCTATTAAAATGCCACCGTTTCCCAAATAGCACAAACTCGCATTTGGAACAGCAACCACCAACTTTGTGCTGCAAAGCTGTGTAATACGTTTATAGGAATCCCTGTCAGAATGGATATGAAGCAAAAAGTGACACTGCTCATTTGCATTTCATTACCCAGAACCCCTGGCTGCTATGGAAGCATTGCATGCTAAGATCGCGTTTATAGTAGAGCCAGCAGTGCGCGCGGGACCGTGACATCACTCGTGCGCGAAACCTGTACTGTAGGCGACGGAGGCGTGGCATCACTTGAGCGGTTCTCGCCCCATTGGCTGAACCGCTCACGCGACCGTCGCGCAGGGAGAACATTTTTGGAAATCTGTGCAAAAATAGTGCGCCCGGACGCGGCGTTCGCACGCACAGTGTGCACCTTCAGTCGCCATAAGCACGGCCTAAGAGATAATGGGGAAAGCCAGGGCTGCAGACCTGTCTGAGACATGTGAATGTGCTCAGAGGTGGCATTTTCATTTGGTGGAAACTACTTGGCAAACTGGTAATTATTCCCCAAACCTTGGTAGCCGTGCATCACTACCTGCTAATAAGAGAGTGTCCGTCACTAGCAGGGACAGAAATAAGGTAATAAGCACAAAGTAATGCGATGGGCAGGATCAGGTCTCAGCTAAAGCCGCTGCAAACATAAGAATTCAATACGACCTGCAGCATCGCGTTCCCCACACTGGCAGCAGCAGGAAACAATGGCCCAGAAAACTGCATTCAACATTACCCACTTCTTACACATTACATTTCCGCTTGGGGAGAAAGTAGATTCCCATGTACGCACAAGATCATTTACGTGCGAGTACCCGGAGAGACCGGCCGCGTGCGAGTACCCGGAGAGACCGGCCGCGTGCGAGTACCCGGAGAGACCGGCCGCGTGCGAGTACCCGGAGAGACCGGCCGCGTGCGAGTACCCGGAGAGACCGGCCGCGTGCGAGTACCCGGAGAGACCGGCCGCGTGCGAGTACCCGGAGAGACCGGCCGCGTGCGAGTACCCGGAGAGACCGGCCGCGTGCGAGTACCCGGAGAGACCGGCCGCGTGCGAGTACCCGGAGAGACCGGCCGCGTGCGAGTACCCGGAGAGACCGGCCGCGTGCGAGTACCCGGAGAGACCGGCCGCGTGCGAGTACCCGGAGAGACCGGCCGCGTGCGAGTACCCGGAGAGACCGGCCGCGTGCGAGTACCCGGAGAGACCGGCCGCGTGCGAGTACCCGGAGAGACCGGCCGCGTGCGAGTACCCGGAGAGACCGGCCGCGTGCGAGTACCCGGAGAGACCGGCCGCGTGCGAGTACCCGGAGAGACCGGCCGCGTGCGAGTACCCGGAGAGACCGGCCGCGTGCGAGTACCCGGAGAGACCGGCCGCGTGCGAGTACCCGGAGAGACCGGCCGCGTGCGAGTACCCGGAGAGACCGGCCGCGTGCGAGTACCCGGAGAGACCGGCCGCGTGCGAGTACCCGGAGAGACCGGCCGCGTGCGAGTACCCGGAGAGACCGGCCGCGTGCGAGTACCCGGAGAGACCGGCCGCGTGCGAGTACCCGGAGAGACCGGGCGCGTGCGAGTACCCGGAGAGACCGGCCGCGTGCGAGTACCCGGAGAGACCGGCCGCGTGCGAGTACCCGGAGAGACCGGCCGCGTGCGAGTACCCGGAGAGACCGGCCGCGTGCGAGTACCCGGAGAGACCGGCCGCGTGCGAGTACCCGGGTAGGGGGTTAATTTAAGGGGTTTTAAGTTAAGGTACTTTGGCGGTGACGTGGAGGCAGCTTCCTGCGGCAAAACAGTCGCAACCAAATGTCCTAGACCGCCTAAGGAACATTCCGTCCACTCAATATTCATAAAGTATCAACTACCTTCACTTGCCACCTCCAAACCCCACCTGAAAATTCACCTCTTAATAGCAGAGGTGTAAAACATTTAATGAGATGCTTCCAACGCCACATGCACGTGACCTCCCTTGTCTGCACGCCTAATGCGTCTGTAAGCCTCACAACATAACCCTTTGATTGTAAGCTCTTTGGGGCAGGGTCCCCTTTCGCCTTATTTACCTGTTACCTTTATTCCCATTGTAATGTACATTATTTACCTCTATGCAGTAAAAGCACTGCATACATAGCTGGCACTATATAAATAAAACACATACAAAGTGGAAGCCTGGGATCCACCTGTTGGAAACTTCCTTTTCCAGATCCTATTCTGAAGAAGTTTACGTCCATTGGGACGATACCTGCAGATCAGACTCCAGGGAGTCCTGCTGCACATGCTCTTCCCACAGCCACCCACCTTAAGTCGCCCATTAATCAGCTTTACAGCAACTACAAAGAGAAAAAACTCGTCAACTTTGCATTCAAAAGCTTTATGGCCTTTATACTTCATTTTGAAAAAACACAAATACTAATTTCCAAAAGACAAAAATGTGATTTTTATATCAGGACAAGCTGAACAGATGGTCTAAAAGAAAAGAAAGACCATTCTGTTTTGTGTTGCATAAGTGACTATATTCAAGACAAAGTAAGCTAGCACATTACTCACACCAAGCAAGGGGAAGTATGATCATTCTAGGATAATGGACATGCTGGGCTGGGTGTATGGAATATTTGGCCTGATTCCCAGGTCTAAGACCACTGAAAAACCTCGTGGGATAGGAAATGTAAAATACTTCTAGGCCAACGCGGTTTCAGATTATCTGGTGATATATACACTGCAAAAACACATACAAATAATTTTGCTAGTTACATTCCAGCTCTACAAACCTTATTTATTTTCAAACTATATATCACAGCTCCCATAACTTTAGAAACCGGTAGTGCAAATGCACGTCAAGTACCACAAATAAGCAAAGTAAATGCCAAATTATGTAAATGTATTTTATCAAACATCTGCGAGTATGTGGTACTGACGGCCGAAAGTTTGATACGGGAAGTGGTTTACATTTCTTTTTTTTTTTTTAGACATTACTGTAATTGTTTATAGTACCGTGGCACTGGGGATGTGACCTGTGCTTTGGCAAATACAAGATCATAAAATATTGCAACAGGACAATGCAAAGCAATCAACCGTACGTACTGTGTGCCCTGTATAGTACACCAAATTCCACATTCTGTATATCTTAAAGGAATTGGAACCAAAACTTTGCATGTCATTTCCCAGAATCCCTGGCTGCAGTTGAAGCACTGTATGCTAGGAGATAATGGGGAAAATCAGGGCTGTAGACCTGTCTGAGACATGTGAATGTGCTCACACGTGCGATTTTTATTTGCTGTATGGTTGAGGGTTTGTCACTTTTGCCCATCATAACTTATATAATGCATGGTTGGAACCAAATATTAAAGGGACTAACAATTACCAGCGTACATTCTTCCCTTGCCAGACCCGTAAATAGTCTTTACAATTTAGTCAGATGCATGGGAGCATATGGACAAAGCAAAGAATTGCTATGCACAGCAGTCCAGGACATTAGGTTTATTCCCGTGGATTATTTAATTAAGTATTTTATTTAACAGTTCACATCTTCACTACAGTATTTAAGCCTCTGCAATATAGTTTGAGAATGAAGATTTTTGTATTATGTCCTTTCATTATTTTACAATTTCTGCTTTTGCTATGTATATCTCAATCTGGAGAAATACAGACTTCCTTCACATCCGCCCCCGTTCCCCACAGGGGCTGCAATACCTCCCCGTTCTGTATTCTCTGACTGATCCGGGCATGGAGTGCTGCTAGGATTCATCAAGTCCCGGTGCAGGTTAGTGTAACCGTTCCAGTGTGGACAACCCTTCAAGTCAATGGGCGTTAACACCGGTTTGGGTCTGCCAAGCAGTACCAGCACTTGTTTAAGGGACATGGGTCAAAATGAATCATCTTCTGGCCCAATAGTAGCTGAGCTCCTCTTTAGTCTACTTCAGAAAGTGCACAGGGATATCAAGCAACAATGAGGTTCCACCCCAAGAACATTTTTGAGCAGCCTCACCTGGTCGTGCGTGTCCGAGAAATGCCTGCTGGACAGGGAGATACAAATGCATCTTTCCAGCCAAGTGTATAGCAGATCGCTTAACTGGTAAGAGCGATCCATTTGGTGAAGACCGTTTCCATAGCATTGATTAAGTCACATTTCAAAAGCACAAAAGAACAGCTCTTTGCTCAGCAAAGCTGCACATTACCGCACAGCCAAAGACTTTAGTGTCAGACCGCTTTTGTTTGGGAAAAATAGTTTCAGCATTGCACAATCCTCGGATATGAGGAGTGACTTCATCCCCCTCCGTACACTGCAAAAATAGGAATAACGGATACTAGAATACCATCGGAATACCAAAACTGGGCTTAACCTCACAAATGTATTTCTTTTCTGCCGTTTGCCACAGGCAACAATAAATCCAGATAATTCAGCGCTAATACCCTGGCTTTACACGGATATTAACAGCGACTGCGCAAAAACGTAATCTTTTCATTAAAGGGGAAAAACGGCAATACTTTGAGAAATTAGGTTTTGCTTAAATCCTTTTAAAAAATTAAGAATTTTTTTTCTTCCATATTGGATTCCAACAGATTACTCGGGCATTATGAATAGGGCTGTAGCACTGCCTTTTCCAGAATAAGTCACCTATGTTTATTAAATGGCTGCCCAATGTATATCCGGTCTTCTAGAAACACAGGCTGTCTAGTGTTTACATTTCTTGAACACATGGAAGCAATCAGGTCAGCTGGTCCCCTAATCTACCCTTCTTGTTTCCTGGCAAATGTGACTAGGACTAGAGAAATCGCCTAGAAATCTGACAAGAAATAGTCAAGCAGCAGTGAAATAATCATTGCAGCAAAGGGACCGTTCTGTCACATGGACCAAATGTCTTGTGACCAAGAAGCTAAGAGTACAGTGGAAACATGAGCAATTTAAGCAGTAGTGAATTATGGAACAGCCTTCCAGTACAGGTGGACGACAATACCGACAAGAAAGTCAAAGTTTCAGGAATACAGTACAATACACAAACGGTAGAATAAATCCAGAAAAGGCAAGAGATCAGTGTTTAGGCCATAAAAGGAACAATCAATCCTTATGTCGTGTTTTCTTAAATAAATCAGTTTTGTAGTATTAAATACTTACTTTTTTTTTTATTATTCAACGCTTAATGCCATTTTTAATGAGTTGATATAATGAGAATCGTTTGATCTGTATAGCAGGTTTTAACACTCCCAAGAAATGCCAGATCTTTGCAACACTTTCCTGTGTGCGATAATGTGTTCCCAATATTCCCAGCAGTCAGCAACAAACAATAGACAATGTTACCTTCGTAATATAAGAATACATTATAGCTGCTGAGTTACACTGACTGAAGAATTGATTTGAAACGGAAAGGCAGCCATATAGTGAACCAGGAGCTTTGCTGATCGATTACGGGAGAACTAATCGATCGGCAGCTTAGATAATTAGTTTTCAATAAAGGTAATCAAAGGCTGCAAATATATATATATTTTTTACATTTGTTTTAACTGCCGCTTGTATCGCTTTTTTAAAGCACCTGAGAAAAATCACAGGCTGTGGGACAATCAGCATTTCTGCACTTTAAGATTAGTTAATAAATGATCAGCCAGAGTAAAAGGGACGTTTCTACTTCACACTGAAGTGGAATCTTGTTCGTGTTTAGTACTGGTCTGCGTGAGGGGAAAACTAAACCATGGCATATAGTGCGAGAATGCATAAACATACTTTACATTATAAATGGGAACATGTCAGCAAGTAATGCAGCTTTTGTACCGGGATCTCTTCCTACACCTATTGCCATAACAAAAATTAATTGTATGTACTGTATAATATATATGAACACAAGAATACATCACCCAAACCCAGCAGCAAGGTGGACTCTTAACACAGGTTATATTTATGAATATGTTACACAAAAACCTTTAGTGACAACTTACCTTGCAGTGCTTTCTTGCCACTGGGTTTGGGTGAAATATTCTTGCATTTATTTCATTACATTGTGCCCTTGATAAAATATTGACCCTTTTATTGACAGTTAACCTGGCTTAGGTCTGTACAAATTTATTTTGCATAGAATTAGCTTTATCCCCCATCCCAACAACACATAGTTGTGAAATTACCCAGTAGTTTCCCATGTTTAAAACAATACATAAACTGCTTTTGAACACCACCCTAACTTTGGGATAGTTGCCAAGTTGGGTAACATCTTTAGCACAAACACTTGGAACCCCCTATAATAAATACCCATCTCTATTCAGCACACTACAGTATTAGACCGAACTTGTAATAGGAAAGTATGTTCTGGTTTGGGATGGGGGGTGGGGGGGAATGCTGCACTAAGGCATATGTTGTCAGATCTGCAAAGGGGACAAAACTAGTACATGGCTACAATGAAAGGCAATTAAAGTGCGACTCTTAGGCTAGTTATATAGTAGGCGCTTGTGTGCATGCGGCGCCCGGTTTTGTGCGTGTTTCGTTTATATGTTGTAAGCGGTGGCGTGCGTGGCTAGGGGGCGTGGCTAGAGAAGTCAGCGATAGCCGCGCAGCGATTGGCTTGGCAGCGTCATGCGGCGCGGCAGCAGCACGTAAATATAAATTCTCATGTATTTGCTGTGATCTGCCGCACCACCGCTCACGGCTGGAGTTTAGAACGCCAGGCCTGGACACAGCCAATTCTAATTGACGCGTGCACGCGCACTATATTACACGCCTTAGTTTACCAGCAGCTTTCTAGTAAATCACTAGAGATTAGGAGAGCATTCAGGTGCATGAGAACTTTGCTAGAACTTGTAACCACATATTGGGTTTCAAGGCTATGATCACAACTCTCTCTTCGTAGCTACTCGAGCATGAAGGCTACATTCCACGCTTGCATCCTTTACTAAAGTCAGGGTGTGGTACTGTACAGGTGATCAGATCGGAAATACAAGCACAAAATACACAAAAAACAAAAAAACACAAAAACTTATTTGCCAGTATTCTCTCCAACTCAGAAGTGAAACTGCATCAAACTATTCTCTCCCACAAACTGTTGGGCTGCAGTAAATTAGAGAACTGTTACTTGCTGCATTTTCTACTCTGGAGACCTGCGAGTTCTGCATTTTCCCCAATTGGTACTTTAGTTTGCTTCCTCTATGTGATATCCCCAAGCCTTTCGCTGGCTGAAGTCCAGCAGCATCTGAGCGGCACCCGACTTCTGGGATTGTGAACACGATCAGTTGGGGGTAACAAATACGTGGTCACAATATCAATATCATGTATAGAAGTGGAACCTCCTCCCCTTCAGTCTCCATCGCCCTCTAGAATACTAGTAAAATCACGACCTTCACTGAACATCTCATGGGCCCGTGCAGTGCCGGTCTGCGTTACATGTACGGAAAGTTCGGAAAGTTCGGAAAAGCAGACTTTTAAGTAGGAGATGACAAGACTTTGCCCCAACATCGGGTGCTCTCTATCCTCATGATTTTTAAGGGCGATCGTGACCCCAGCTCTGAGAGGAGATCACAAGCAGACATGGACCTCCTCGGTTCCCAACGCATGCGACAGTCTGGACTTCTGAAACTACTGCAGGATGAGTAGATGGTTCCCTTCCACTGCAGCTATGCAACAGAAAGAGCAACGGAGCACTTGTGGCCCTGCAAAAATAGTGGCAGTGAAGGGCAGGAGAAATGCAACACAAAACAATGCAGTTTTTCCATGTGGTTAATACACAACACTGTCAGCCATAACCACAATATAACCCATCACTAGCGCTTTGCAGGCGTAGGAAGACGTGTTGGGAACGTACTAATAAAATCTTACAGATATGGCTAAAAAGTGTCACTTCCTCCGTGACATTGCCAAGATTTGCCGTTTCAATTCAATCTACTGCATGCCCTGATCCTCTCCAGTCTGGATTACTGGAATATTCTGTCAACAGGCCTCCTGGCCCACAACATTCTCCCATGCAATCTACACAACATTCTCCCATGCAAACTACACAACATTCTCCCATGCAAACTACACAACATTCTCCCATGCAATCTACACAACATTCTACTGCCAATAGGCCCCCCCATCTGCTTCCCTGTTCTGGATAACTAGGGCCCGACATTTGTCAGCCTGTAAAAACAATACCCCTTCTCTATACTCTCCTGGGATACAGGAACATTACAAAGAAGAAGAAGCAGGCACACGGTCTTACTCAAAAGGAGGTTTAATATGTATTAACACTAGTATATTCTAAATACTGATGTAACGCATATTCTTATGTGGCATTTCACTGTAACTTTGCAGGATTATACTGATGTCATCAGCAGTATACAGTCACATGTTTTTAATAGTATATTGCTGTATTAGATTTGTGCACATATGCTTTATTAATATTTTGTTGTGTGGTTTATTTACACTTTCAGGGTGATTTGTAGGAGTGTCTCACTCCTCCCTGCTCTGACACTGATCCCATGGCGACGGATACATCTTTGTCCAGCCCTGTGAGTACAGTCTTGATTGGTGCACGCCCCCCCCTCCTCCCTCCCCCCTGACAGCCGGGTCACGCTGACGTCATCATGGGGGAGTGTTCAGTCTGGGGAGAGGTGTGGCTGTGGCTGCAGTCCTCCAAGACAGCTCTATGCTGTATTGCCAGGGATTTAGACCTAGATGTCGGACGTCACTAGGGGGCGCCATATGGTCGCTCTGACGTCATCAGGTGGGCGTCAACATCCTGGTTATGTGGCAGAGCGGGGAGGGGTGAGTATCAGGGGGCTGGTATATATTTTGACTGTTTTCTTGTGTTTGGTAGCCTTCACCTTGAGAAAGGCAGTATTTGACTGCCAAAACGTTGGACTTTATGGCCTATTAAACCTCCTTTTGTAAGACCGTGTGCCTGCTTCTTCTTTGTACTGGAACATTTGGGACTACAGGAGCTCCCCAGGACCAGCGCACCGACAGCTAAGTACCCCACCTCTGTTACCATTGATATTGAGTGCGTGTCTCATCCTCTGTCTATGTATACAGGAACATTACACATGCCCTTCTCTATACTCTCCTGGGATACAGGAACATTACACATGTCCTTCTCTATACCTTCCTGGGATACAGGAACATGACACATGCCCTTCTCTATACCTTCCTGGGATACAGGAACATGACACATGCCCTTCTCTATACCTTCCTGGGATACAGGAACATGACACATGCCCTTCTCTATACTGTCCTGGGATACAGGAACATTACACATTCCCTTCTCTATACAGTCCTGGGATACAGGAACATGACACATGCCCTTCTCTATACTGTCCTGGGATACAGGAACATTACACATGCCCTTCTCTATACCGTCCTGGGATACAGGAACATTACACATGCCCTTCTCTATACTGTCCAGGGATACAGGAACATTACACATGCGTGTACTGAACCTCTGGCTGTGTTTCTGCTATATCCCTAAAATGCACACTTTGCTCATCTAGATTAATGGTGCCTGGTTAATCCAAATCTTTAAAATATTGCCAATTTCTCAGATGGCTACACGTCTAAATTCTAAACGGGAGGCGTCCCTGCGAAATCATTATTTTCTTAGGAACAATCCCGGCCGAGGTAAGAGTCCAAATATATTTCTTATGATCAAGCTAGAATTTGTGTGGGCCCCACAAAAAAGGGGGAAGATCAACTTATTAAGACTAAATTTGTGTGATCTAAAACACCCTGAAAATTGGTTTTCAACTGTGAATAATACAGAATTACTAGGAAATTCCCAAAAAAAGTCAATTTAAAACATGGCAAAATACTCAACACAGATTTAACAGAAGACGTGCATTCAAACACTGAAGAAATAAAACCGTATATAAAAATGTGTAAAGCAGGAAGAGTATATTTGCCATGGTATGTTCACATAAAATAGGATACCATCTGCTGCATGTACTAGGGAAACAGATTAGACTGTCAGTCATGCAACGGATATTACACTTCCAAATCTAAAAATTATACACGGATAAGAATCTAACATTCATTCAACACAAAATGACTAATCTTATATAATATTAAATAAATAATAAACCACACCATTTCATACTTCTGGGCAATCGGTCGTAGAGCTCAAGACACACACACACACACACACACACAGTCGTAGAGCTCAAGACACACACACAGTCGTAGAGCTCAAGACACACACACAGTTGTAGAGCTCAAGACACACACACACAGTACAGCAGTGCAAAAATCAGTGTGACAATGGGGAGGATTTGGACCGGGATTAAAGGGGAATACACCCCAATTGGCCACACTAACCTCACCAGGGAGACAAGAGGTTAACTGGGCTGAGGCCCAGACGTGTGATTTAACCCTTGTCATAACCTGAAAATGTATATTCCACTGTTCCCCTGTTTTATTGTTAATCAGTGTCTGCATCACACACACACACTGGGATCCATCCAGGAGCACAAGGGTTAATAGTGGTATAGTGATTATAGCCCTTTGTGTAACTTTCCCGCCTTTTCAGGCACCATTTTGCAGGTTCCCATAGGCCGCCATTAGGGCTCAATGCTATCTAATGGTGAATCTTGCTGTTTGGGTCCTGTTTCCTGAGAAGACCAGCAGATGGCGACCGAGAGGGAGAGGAGCCGCGGTTTCCCATTGAAAGTCAATGTTCATTGACTTCAATGGAGAAATCCTCGAAAGAGCTTTCCAGGAACAAGTTGGCTGCCGTCCAAACCGCTTAACCGCAAAGCGGATACATTTTCAATAGGAGAGCTTTGATCACTGATTAGCCAAGTTCAACGACAAGTGGCGTGGGAATAAACAGTTCTAGGGCACCTAGGAATAAAATTCTTTCTGTCCCTAGTGCCTAGACCTCCCCCCACTCGACCACAACCAGGTCCCCGTATCCTGGACCCCCGATAAGGGTCGAACCGAGAAGAGCGGGCCGCGCCATAGGTTCCAATGGCGGCGGCAGAAACAGCTCAAGAAAACGGCTAAGTGTGAAAAGCTGAAAATGGGTAATCCATAGCTCCGGTTCCGGAGGGCCCAGCGGATCAGGGTTTGGGGTATCTGTAGCCACTGCTCCGGCATCGCTTCAGAACCATCCTTGACCCGCTTGGGCCAACCCAACGGAGTATGGACCCCCTTGAAGGTTCTGGACTTTTCCCATAGACTCCAATGGCGGCCAAAACCCATTGACCGGCTACGGTGGAAAAACTCAATTGACTTCAACGGCGGCATCGCCCCGTTGAAAGTCTATGGCGGGGATTCCCATAGCCGCAAACGGCAGCGGTTTGCCATTGAAAGTCTATGGCGGCGAAGCCCGTTGTTTTCAATGGGGATTTAGTGAAAAACCGTGATTTAATTTACAGCGGAGATTTGTGTATTAAAATGTGAAACGGTTTTAAGTGTATTTGTGTATCTCCGGTTTCCCAGGTCGTAGCAGGTCGCAAATTGGACCATAGGGTGTCCCAGTTCTGGCTTTGAGAACTGGGAAGTTTGGACCTGCTGCACCCAAAGGAACCAGATATTTTAATATGGTCATGTTTTATCCAACATACTGTATTTCAAGGTATGGGTAAAACCCAGAGGAAATTCCTTTGCATACCAGGGTAGCATATGGCCAGAAAGGCGACCCAATGTCTAGGACTTGAGTATGTTTCAAAGGATTTTGTCACCTCCACTGTTTGCATGAGGGTGGAGACTACTCAAACCAGAGCAGTCTTCAAGTGTTCCAGTTCACACCTCACAACAAAGGATTTCCTGCCAGGTATTCCGTTTGGTAGACTGGCTGGCATTCCTGATATAGAGGAGGGGTTATAGAAATGAGACCCCAGAGTGCTACTGCGCATGTCCCAACTAGCAGGGGGGCATGGATCAAAATGTGTTCCCATGTTAGTGAGTGGCTGGAGGTAATTGAAAACCAATCACCTGTACTTAAGGTTAAGGATAGGACCACAAAAGGTATATAATCTGTGGTCAACCCTTTATCCTGTGTTCAGTCTGTTCTATACCATCTTGATTGCTGAGAGAAACGCTATGCACTCCTCCAGAGGTCTTTCATGTCTTTGGTGTCTTGATGACTATGAAGAGTGCTGTATGAACTGCCAGTCCAGATATGACTGCTTCATCATTTCCATTTTAAGTAAGTGTCTATATTTTGCCTGTTATTTGTACATTTGTGTGTTCACCTTTATCAAGGAATAAACTATATTTTATCATATCTAAGTCTCGTCCCAGTTCAGACCCAGTTATAAATATATATTATCTTTTATATATTTATGTGTGTAAATTACAGCCTGTCACAAAGCTCCCGTCACAATCAGTGTCCTATCTGAACTTCACATTGAAATGGGATGCAGTCCGTGCAGAGGATACTTGGCTCCCACGGAGAATCTCCTTAATTAGTACAGAGCATGATGACTAGGAGCCCGAGTAGGAACAGCCTGGAGACCCGTGCCTTTGTCGTCGCCGTCTGATGACGCGAATAACGTGAGGAGCGTGGAGGCAAAGAACAGGACACGCTGCTGAATAACCAAAATGTATTGAGCTAGAGCAAGAGCATGCAGGAGATGGTGTTCAGAGGAGAGTGAGGGCAGGAAACGCAAGCATTGACGTACGTTTCGTCACTCCTTTTTCAAGAGGCTAATATATAAATAAATACACTACACTACATTCTGTTCCCTGTACGTCTGTATGAGGGGGAAGAACCATAATAGATTCCATACCTGCAGCAAAATAAGAAGATCCACCATTAAAAAAGGGGGAGGTGACATGAGCTCTGGGGGAGGTGCCACAACCTCCATACAACTGATTCCAGTCAGAAATTAATTAGCACACACAAACCCAGCAAGCTCAAACGCCCACACCCACCTAATCTTGACTTTATGTAATGTCACAGAGTGCCACTGCACGTATTATGGTTTATCTTGACGATTTGGTATGTAGGCTTATGATGCTTTGGCCAAAATATCCAACTAAAAAAACATTATTATTAGTATTAGCATTATTATTAGTACTGAAGCATTATTTCTTGTAATTATTACCATGTATGTTTTGTCATTTGGATGTAGCACTGGGCACCCCCTGTCGTTTGCTATATACACTTGCCACAGCCCAGTGGCACTCTATGTGGCATTACATATAGTCAAGATTAGGTGGGTGTGGGCGTTTCAGCTTGCTGGGATTGTGCGTGCTAATTAATTTCTGACTGGTTTCCGAAAAAAAATGGAGCACTGCTGCAAAATGAAAGGGCTGGAGGCTAGCTAGTGAAAATTAAAAATGCTTTATTCAAAGTTGCATAGTAGCCATCGCTACAAAGAGGGTCCTCCAACGCGTTTCACGTCTGCATGGCGCTTTGTCAAAGAGTGACCCGTGTTCTAAAAATGCTCCCTAAATACCAGCTCAATGAGGAGGTGAATTCGCGCCAAAATGACGATCACGTGGGAAACAGTAAACTACGGAAGCCACAATGGGGAAAAACACCTCCCTGATAGAGGTAGCAAATCAGGAAGTATAGAGGCATAACAACGAAATAACAAAATTCAACTCCCTGGATACAAGCTCAAAGAGGAAGTGAATTCGCGCCCAGATGGTACACCCGATCACGTGGGATACAGACCGGGTAGCAAACTACAAGAGCCGCAATAGGGGAAAAAATAAAAATAAATAAATAAACCTCCCCACTTGAGCCAGCAAGTCCAGGAAGTGAAAAAACATAACAAAATTAAATAGAACAGTGATAACAGTAAAAACGCCACCAATAACCAAAATATGTATTGATTGTTATATATACACATACATACAGTGGTCGACAAATGACCAAAAAATCTACTCGCCACCTAGTACCAAACGTGTGCTGCTTGGGCCAATAGGAGCTCGCCACGATCTTAAATCCACTCGCCCGGGGCGTGCAAATGTATAAGTTTGTCTAACTCTATATATACATATACATATCCCTGCTTTAGAGCATCAGTACCTTACAATTTTTTTTCTTTTAAAAAAAAAACAAAATGGTACTCCATATTGCATAGGTTCAACTATTGAGGACACCCAGTTTCAATCCAGTAAAACATTTACAAAATGTAAATAGGGGGGGGTAGAAAGTGGGGAGTGTTGCTTTAGGTTTATTGAGTCTTCCTAAGGCTACGGCCGCACTGTCTGCACTGCCCGCGCGCCTGCGAGGCTGGAGGCGCGTGCAGCAGAGCTCCCCGGTCTGCAGTGAGGTATGACGGGGGAGCGGCCATGACGTCACCCAGCAGGTTCACCCTCATTGGCTGAACCGCCGGAGGCGTGGCCTAGCGCGCCATCGCTAGTTCTAATCTCAATTTTCATGTATGCCTGAAAAACCTGGCTGGCAGTGCGGCGGCCCCTCACAGCGGGCCCGGACCAATTGAAGGGCGGCTCTTGTCCCAAGCCTAAGGAAGCGCTGATGAGCTAACATTTGATGGCCTGCAGCATGGGGTTGGCCCTTTAGGCTGAGGACACGCTGCCGATACGCACGCTCAGCAAAGCTAGGCGCTTGGGGAGATAAGAGAAAATTGATTTTCAAGCGTGCCGAAGGGTCACATGACCCTTCAGCAACCAATCAGCACCAGTCAATGTACACAGCCAGAGCCACAATCCAGCCAATGACACGCCGCCGCAAAAGTCAGCAGGACAGCTTGGAAAGTTGGTGACGTCACCGCTCAAGCATGAGCGCGCTCGGCGGCAGCGTTGCCAAAGCCCAAGGCTACAGCCCCGCTGCCTGCGCTGCACGCACATCTGCCAGCGCGTGCAGCCGTGACGTCACCCGGCAGGTTCGCCCTCATTGGCTGAACTGCTGGGGGCGTGGCCTAGCGCTCCGTTGCGAGTCCAGATCTCAATTCTCTTGAGCATCAGTTTGTCAGCGCAGCGCGGCGGCCCCCACTCGCAGTGGCCCGGGCCTAGCCCGGCCCAATTGTGGGGCGGCTCTTGTCCCTGCAGAGTCCACCACAGCGGGTGCTGCAGTAGCAAGCGGGACCTGGCCTTAGTCCCAAGGCGGCCGGCTTTACATTTCAAGACCAAAACAGGTCATTCAAAAATCTCATGATTTAGGACTGGTTCTCAACCCAAGAGTCACAGAATGTTGTGATAGAGCAGAACCATATACTACCTATCCTATCCAACTAGAAAATAGCTGTCACGGGACATTTCTACAATTGATTTCCATCTTACAATACTTCAAAGTACTACATACTATCCAATAATCCACTATTACAGCTCTTAATGGCACACCAAGGATCAGAATAAGCATTAAAATTGTGTTCTGTATATTATGTGTGTGGTAACACCCAAGTAACACTTCTTTTCTGCAAATATTTCTAGAATTCTCCATTTTAGGAGACAGATGTGATTTGGCATGTCGCAGTCACAGCACGTGTAACATCTCTGAAAGGTGGGTAAGAAAAAAAGCACTACAATCTTTAGGCAGCAAAATCATTCCTGCTGCAAGGAGATATGCCAGTCATGTTCATACTGTCAAACTAATAAATAGAACCAATACTGCTGAATGACCAAAGTGGGGGAAAAAAAAAAAAAAAGGTAAATCACAATTACAGAGAGAATAGAAGGTAACAACGGATCCAATTTGAAAGTGTAATAATTGATATTCAGCTACTTACTCACAGAATAGAAACATGCTGGGCCCATGGACTCAGAGGTAAAGAGATGGAACTGAAGACAGTAGGTACAGCATGCTGTCAAACTCAGACTTCCATACAACCGAACTTCCACTAGCAAAGAGCAAAAGAGGATTGCTGGCGACAGCCTGCACAGATCATCCTTCAGGCTATTTACCCTACAAATTGCTACTGGTTACTCTATAGATTAAGTTGACAGAGATTAATACCTGCTCACTTATCTGAAAGAGTAATTTTGACTGCAGTCTGAAACAGCGGCGTAGCTAGACATGTGCGAGCCCCCGGGCAAAAAACAATCAGGGCCCCATTATGAGTGAACATATTCCGTAGATTCAGGAGTTTCCATTGCCCTGTTCCTCCTCCTCCTCCCCCCCCCCCAGCAAGTTGGCAGCCTTGCAAGCCCCCCCTCATGTATTTCTCCACCACAACCCCCTTTCCTCTCCCTCTTCCACCCCCCACCCCCCCTCGACACACACAGCAAATTGACACAGGATTTGATTTGTTTTGTGCATTTTTTTGGTTTGTTTAGCATGGATCTGTAATTGACCATTTTTTTATCCCAGCCTGTGTGAAACCTCTATACTCCTTAAGGTCAGAGCTGTTATTGGTGCATTTCATGATTGGTGTCTTAAGAGTAGCAGACACTATTATGTTGCACATTTTGTATTGCCCTAGACATGATTGTTCTGCTAGCAAACTGACAACATACTGCAAATTGACACAAACACACAGCATACCTTCCCACAGCAGCACATAGTAACTCCTCGCCCTGATGTCATGAATAGCAGGAGCGGACAGAGATCTGCCTCAGCTGCGCCCCCAGCCTCTGCCTGCGCTCTCCCCCTCCCTGCCAGCCCTGAGCAAGACACCCAAGAGTGCGGGCCCACAGGCTATAGCTACGCCCTGGTCTGAAAAACGCAACAATGTAATTTTGACTTAACATATGTAAGTGGTTTGCAACCTTTTTTGGGTAAGGAACTCCAGAATTAGATTGTGTAATTCTTGGAAACCCCAAACCTCTCCCACCCCCACCTTCTCCCCATTCTGTCGCTCGTGTCATTGTCCCCTTTACGCCCACTTTCAGTCTCTCGGGTCCCATCGACTTGCCCACCCTTTGTACGGTCTGAGGGGTCCCTCACAATGCATCTGATCTGAGACATGCTATTAGAGAGGTTTGGGGTTCCGCAGAATTTGACAATATAAATAAGGTTCCTTAAACAACAAAACTTGAAAACCACTGGCTTAGCAGAGACTTTGATCTGTGTTTAGATCGACAGTGTTTGTGGCAAATGACTAGTTCCCAGTCGCACACAGGACTGCATCCTTGCAGCTATCAAGCATACACACTTTTATGGAAGTTCTTTAAAACGCTTTCATTCAGGCATCCGAAAGCAAAGTTAATAAAAATGCATTTTACAGTGCAGTTACATTCCTTGGTGTTCAGAACTACCCGTAAAGTCATAAAAAGGAATGAATAACCCAAAAGCAGAAGGACACGTGCATAACAAATGCATTTAACTATATCAGTTCCGGCATCTGCAGTAATGAGATGGGTTCAGAAGAGATCACATGACCGCTATCGTACACTGCTGACAAACGTTAGTGGAGGGGGCTTCGCTTCGATCAGGTCGTCCACTCTGTTAGTGCAAACAGCTCTCAGCCCACGGAACACAAGCATTTTGGGATGACGCACCTCTGGAGTGCCTGGGCCTGTGACATAATGATAATGTCATTACTAAAAAGGTTCGTTTGCAAATGCTTCCATTCTGCTGCCTACTACCTCTCACTGCAGAACACGACGCAGATCCATGAATAAGGCCTTTTTGTAGAACAGCCGTCAAACTTTGCTAACCCTTCTGCTACTGAAAGGGCTGCTATCACGGCAGAAAGATTTGCAGGTTCTTTTGAATAAAAAAAATAAAAAAAGTTAAGCCAGAAATGGATGTCTGCACATTGAAGACTTAGATATAAAACATTTAACAAATATAGTATTTTGTGAGGCCTCACTTTTCAGGGTCTGCATTGCATTTAAAGGTATTTCTGCAAGTACGCAACGTTAAAACTAGGGGGAACAATGAACTAGTATGGGAATATTCCCACCATGCATATACAACATTGGGGAGAGAAATCCCCGCCCTGCGAGACTTAGGCCGCGCTTATAATGCTGGCGACACAATCGATGACGTCACCCGTCGCCGTCAGTGAAAATTGGATTTTCCGCGACCGACGCCAATGATGTCACCAATGGGGGCGGGCCCCGGTCTCTGATTGGTTTAAAGACAGTCACATGTGGCAACTGTCTCTAAAAAAAAATTTTTACAAAAAAATGAAATAGACCCGGATACCATTTTGCCGCGATGTCGCCCTTACTATAAGCGCTGGCGATAGAGTCAATTTATTTGTTTGAGTGACGTCGCAAGGCACTATAAGCACAGCCTTGATGCAGTCTGCGCTATGGCCAGCACTGCAGGAACAAGAACTGCCCCTCAAATGGGGCAACGCCCACTAGCTGCCTTCACGTGCAATTTGCAGCCGCGGTGCACAATGAGATTTTCAGAAGACCAGAAAATTGTCTTTACAACTAGTGACAGTGTCATGGGGGTCCGTGACAACCAATGATAGAGCAGGTGGATGTGGATGTGGAATTTCAGATTCCAGAAGGAGCAGAATATTTACTCAAAAAAAATAAAAAATAAATTAGCAGCAGCTGCGTTCTTGTCCAGGTCCTGTAACTAATTCAGGTCAATGTGGTCATTTTTATACTTTCACCAACGATTCGATGCCAGCCACATTGTCACATGGAAGTTTTATTTCTATAAAACCGCAAGAGCCAAAATATAGTGGCACAATTGGCAAACCGTAAACAGCAGCTTTCTTTGCCGCGGACAGATTAGTAACAAATGTCTCATCAGAAGCAAACATCCTGACATCAGACTACTGCTCACCGCCAGTGCACCAAGCCATCAATGCAAAGGACAATGCATGTATTTACTGACCGAGGCCTATGCAGACAGCTTTGATTGACTGAAGACACAATCATGTAATCTGTATGACACTGTACAAGTTTAATCATAGAAGCAGCAATCCTGGCAAAACCTTTGCTTTTTTTATACATGATTAGGACATGGGGTCCCTCCGGTTCTGAGCGGTGCTATTTGCAGCTCCAGGGCCACCTAGAGATCATTATTTCTGTGCCGGTGCTCCTCGTGTACAAAATCAATATCGGCACAGTTATCCAAAAAGGAAGTCGCAACAGATCACTATTGGCGCACAGAACCGGAAAGTTCTGGTGACCATATGGTCTCCCCAGGAAGGAACTTTAAACACTCTACCCTAACCGGTAAGTATCTTTGGGACCAAAGATTTTTTTAAATAAATCACCGGTGTGGAATTGATGCTTTAAGTAAACCGCCTCACAACTACAGAAATGCACGGCTTGGTGACAAAATGGTCTTAAAGGAAGTTGGAATTTCAGACCTTATTAGCTCTCAGAGCTAGAAAATAAAAAAGTATGGATAATGCATCAGGCAAAGTGTTCCATAATGTGAGCCGCACAACCACATCCACAGAACCCAACTTGTGTTACAATGGGGAGGATTGTGTTCTAATGGAGAATTGTAAAAGTTATAACTACTGTACTTTAATCAACCGTTTTACTGCAATTATGCGATTCATTTCTAGTTCGCAAAAGAGGACAAAGGATTACATGGCAATTTTATTTTATCTTTAATAAGCCAACTACATTGGGAATTGCCATCCATGCATATCTTTATTTGAATGTGACATCCATGTACACAGCGCTTTACAGCAGTAACACGTGACAATAGGAATAAGCGCTTCATACATAAGTAACATTGGGAGAAGGAGTCCCTGCCCCGAAGAGCTTACATTGGAATTGCCATGTAATTATTTCCTCATTCGTACAGATCATTTATACAAATACTCCTTTATCATCATTTATAACTGGGCTTGTGCTGACTGCTAGGACTGGTGAGGAGAGGGTGCTGGTGTGGAAGAGGAATACTCATGAAGCTCCAACACTTCAGAACCATACAAACCTTAAATCAGACAATAATTCACTTTGGTGTTAACAAGGCAAAGCAACCGCTTCAGAAGAATAAAAACGTCTAGAAGTCAATCCTGATACATTTTTACTGAAGTGTATTCAGTTTCTCACTGTTTCCCGTTCTCTTGACCCGGGTGTCACTCAGCGGGCATGTTGGTGTTGATATGCCAATGAAACACATGAAGCACAGTCACAGAATGCACTGAACACATTAATGGCAGTGCAGATTCAGCATGAAAAGAATATCCCCTTTTCTGACAAATGGGTTTAAGGACAAGACCGGGTCATTGTGATTCAAGTAGGTCACCCCCAGAAAGTGAGAACATACACAGGAAAAGTGATCTGGCAGGCTGGCGAAGTTCAGACGTTGGCTCCCTGCGGTTTTACAAACAGAAACTGTATTTAAAACATTGTCTACATTAAACAAAAAAAACTTTACAAGGGAAATGAGAAATGTAATGATTGAGCCCCAATCACCATTTAACAATGTCTACTGGGGTTTCAATAAAGTATTAGCACCGAGAAATGTAAACGTCCCTACCACTTTGACAGTATTTGTATAGTAATCACAAAGCCACGTGCATGAATCAGAGAAAAGGGAAACATTCATTTTTACAAGATGGTACAAAAGTAAGACCGTTCATTTCATTAGGGGCAATTAAATTCCTTAAGCCAATTACACGGATCGGTCATTACAAAATACTTTTTTTGACCTACCCATTTAAGGGAACATACTTTGCAATCTCCTACCCATTTTCACTTCTAAAGTGGTACATTTCCCAACAACAGCAAAAACCTGGATGTGGCATTAAATCCGGAAGCAGTTTACATGATTATGCCTCCGCACCTGAAAACCACTGCAGGATTGGAAGGTAAAATATAGAATTAGTAACAAAGGAAAAACAATTTCTAAATGCAAATTATTTCCAAAACCAAATTTCTATTTTCTCATTTAGTATTTGGAGCCGCTTTGTAGGACTGCCCGTTTAAGGAAAACAAAAATGATAAGTCCTACTGTAGACAGCATTTGCAGAGGCAATCGTCTCAAGGGCCCAAGCATTATATTGCCCAGTAAAACACTATGCTAATGTTTACATGGATTAGAATACGCCAGTTTAACTTGTAAAACTAGCCACTGCCTCTTGTGAGCAGTCCATAGAAAGCATGCTCCTTCCAACCCCTCCCCCACACCCAGACAGCAGCCCCTGGGAAATGCTATCTGCCTCCAATAGAGCAGTACTGTATAAATGTGCTCTGATGTAATGCCACAGCTATCCCCTCCTGACCACCAGCGCATTGAGCCAATAGCGCTCTCACCCCAGACAGAACAGAAGGCCTGCCACGCCTTGCACTGAAAAGGACAATGATGTCATACTACAAGGACACGAACCAGTTCACATTTACAGCAGCTCACACTCGCTCTGAGCTGGCAGCTTGTAGAATAAAATACCATTTAAATTGCCATATTCTAACGAAAGTAAATGCAACTACAAAACGCTACTGTATGCATCACAGCAGCATAATCCCACAAACTACTTACAAACTACTTACGGTGGTTCCAGACATTTCTTTTTACCAACAAAAAGCAAATTCTGCAGGTCAGTCCCACAACATGCCGTTCATTGTGCGATTACTCAGCGCAGGCAATGTACAGTGTGCTAAATGTAAACACTGTTAAAGGAGAAAGGTAAATGTATACAAAAGATTGTTAGTCCTTGCCCTCTGTCCCACAAACAATGCTTTGTATAGCTTACAAACACTGCACATATAGTGTTTACAGTAAATCTCCTGGTCTCTGCAGGTTTTTAACATTCACTCCCTTTGAATACCAAGATAATCAACTCTCTAGTGTACTCAAACACTTCCCCTCCTGGCAACCGCTTCCCAGCAGTGTCACAGCTTCACAAAACAGACAAAGGCTACTAATATATCTCAGCTGTTGTGCTGCTCCCCCAACACATCACCCAAGAGACTTGAAAGGCAGTAAGACGCCATGCAGCCCCCTCTCTCCTGGTGTACACAGCTTCATTTATCATGTGAAAATGGTCAGTGCTCCACAAACAATACCCTGCACATAAAGGTACAGAAACACCTTGCTGTATTGCAGTAGTGAATACAGTAACCCATGTCATTAAGATCACATTTTAGGAACAATAGCATCGGCTACAAAAACAAGCTTCCTACAAGTTGTGAAAACATCACATCCCATCACCAAAATGTAGTGAGAGATTTGATGCACATTTCATGTTTGGCGAACTATACAATGATCTTTCCTTCCGTCTAATTCAAAAGGAAACAAGGAGCATTATTACTGTACTTGGTTCCATGAATTACTACAGCTGATCACACCTAATGTTTTCCTCCAGACACCAACACTCAAGTCAGTATAATGCATATTACAGATGCAGCATCCCTTTAAAAAAAAAGTTGCTTTTCAGAAAAATCAGAACGTGGAAATAAGGCATTTGCCTACTCTCCCAATTCTCATTACAAATAACACGCATTAGAAATAAGAAATCCTTGCAGAACACACAACAGTTACAAGAAGGGGATAGCGGGTACCACAGCCATTATAATTAGGGATTCAGCAGTGTTTATTTTTTGTAAACGGCTTTTTTGTTTTACCAGTTAAATAAAAAAAACTGTGTTTCAGTGTCAACGGATTTTTTTTTGACAAGTTTGAATTTGGCGTTTATCGCACTTAGGGGCCTATGCAGAGAGCAGCGAATTTTAAAATTGGCGAATTTATTAAAAAGTAGCTTTTTTGGAGAGTTTTATTCTCCATATGCAGAAATGTGCGAATTCTGCTATGTTTAACATGAATGCGTCTGGCGAGTTTAAATTGGCGAGATGCGCGCTTCAGAAATGTGTAAAAAAAAATTCGCGCCTTTTTTTTCCCTTTGCAATGGCCGCGAGCGGCAGCTTCTTGCCAATTTTTTCTGGCGAGGCAAAAAGGAGACAATCGCGCCATTTTATTGGCGCGAACAGCCGCTAGATGCCGTTCGCGCCTCTCTGCATTAGGATATTTTTAAAACTGGCGAGATTGAGGTTCTCGCCAGCCGCGAGGCGAGTTTTAGAAATAGAAAAGAAAAATTGGCGCGTTTTTCGTAACTCGCCATTTTCTGCTGTTTTCTGCGCGATTTTCTCAAAAAAAATGGCGAATTTCGAAATAGTGCTGCTCTCTGCATAGGCCCCTTAGTGTTTAGTTTTCATACTCCCCATGTGTTGCCTTTGTCTCCCACCTATGATTGGGCTGCTACATGGTTTCGCATCCTGCTGGCATTGCACCACAGGGACACTTCGTCGGAAAGGACATTTCACTGTCCAGACATCGCGGCGAAGTGTCGGAGGAACTCCTGCAGCTTTTTGGTCGCTGCGAAACATCCCATTCCACTGCTACAAGAGGTGGAACGCAGGACATGATGTGGAATCTGCATTTATCGGTTTGAACCCGAAGTGCAAAATTATGAATAGTTAAAACCTAAAACAAGAATCCCTAATCAATTGACATGCTGGCCTGTTTTCCGAGATTATTTTAAAGCAGTCACGTCTAGTACCAAAGTGAAAAAAGGGATATAATACGTTAAACGGTTAAATGAAGGTTATTCACAAAAACATATACCTTTAATTAAACTTCACTTTTTTTTTATTATCATCCATCTCAGGAATGGTCAACTTCAGTCCTAAAGAGCTTCAGCGCAGGCAATGTAGTCTTCGACTGAACCACTGATTTAGCCCCCTGTGCTGAAGCAGAGAACCTGAAGTGCTGGTGGCCCCTTGAGGACTAGAGTGGGTTAACCCCGACCTATCCAATGCATTCTGGTAAATCCTCAAATCTAAACAGGTCATTATTTTCTTCTGTCGTCATCATTAGTCAAAAAGATAAACATAATTTGCTTACATGCATGAAATCAGACACAGTTAAAGGGCAATTTAATTCATTTTTTTTTTCTTTTTAAAGAACTCCTTATATTTAAAAGTGGTTCAATATTTAACCGCCCGTTTCAGTTACCTGCCATACTTTTTCATGCTTGTGCCGGGAGGGGTTCACCCTCCGATCGTTTATTAACAGTTACCAGATTGGGGTGAGACCACGCTTCACAGGTTAGTGAATCACTGCCTTAGAGTGAAAGAAATACTCCCTGCTCATTAATACATATTGCTGTACAGTCCAGTGGAGAAAACACAAACACAAACTCAGTGTAGGCGATTACCCGAGACCTGCTCCACCCTGGTCCCTCCCAAGATAATCCTCCTCACAAGTGTCGCCAGCAATCACACACACACAAAAGGAAGTCGCCACGCTGCAGGCGCACTGCTCTTAAACATGCCCTTAATTGACGGGGCATGTCAATCATTTTAACACAGAAGTCAGCTGTAGGACAAGTGTCAAAACAGTAGATGGGGTAAAGGCACAGAAAGGGTCTGCGTGACATGGCAATAATAATATATTAGCCATTTACAAAGAGCGTAAATAAAAATGCCTTGCAAACAAACATAAGACCCGACTGGCAGCAGAGGAAACGTACGGTAGCATAGCGTAACAGTAATGCACTTTTCACTTTAAATTCGCCTTCAGACTAAAGTCATTTGACCCAGAAATCAGTCGGTAGGTGTACCCGCTGTATCAACTTGTTATTGGATTTGTTTTCAGGTTATTCATTTATTTTTATATCACAGTCTCAGCTCCCAATGTACAGCACTGTCCTTGTTGCTGCCTTGCAAGTAAATAACTAAAACACAAGAAGATATGGGGGGGGGGGGGAGGGAGAGAAGAGAGATACGAGGAGACGGTAACATGTTTAGTGGAAAGGGGGCTGAAAGTTTTTCTTTGCAGCTCGCTGAATATATAAAGGTAAAAGTAATGAACAACATTCGAGTACTGACGAAAAGGCGATTAATGTTCTTTTTGACATTATTTCATAATCTTACTTAATGAGTTTTATGTTTTGGTAACACTGAATGAATGAATACTATGACTAAATAGGCACTTGGAATTTCTTGATTTTTCTATTAAAAAAAAAACTCTTAAGTCAGGAAGTGCATTTTTTTGCCAAAAATGCACTTAATGAGTTACCTCTACAACGACAATACAGGAGGGCCCCGCTCATACGGCTGGTTCCGTTCCAGGCCGCCTCCGCCGTAAAGCGGAAATCGCCATAAAGCAGAGCCCGGCTGTACTGTATCTTTAAAAACAGAGATGCAGACTTGTAAACTGACTGTTTTGCTAACAAATGGTATCTGACATTGAGTTGCGCACGCGCTAAAACTGTTGTTTAATGACAGCCGGATACTCAGCTGCTATGCACATCATGCCGGGGAGAAAAAAAAAAAAAAAATAGAACAAGCGTCGAACCTAATGAATATGGTATACATTGGGAAACGCTGTATGAGCAGAATAACGTACAGCGGGGCCCTACTGTATGCAATTCACCCTTTCGCTGCCAGTGGGGCCTGCAATGCAGGGTGTCTTGCAAAATGATTAAATATGCATTTAACAGTGTAAAAAATGTAATGCAACAATAAATCCCTACATGCACTGTAAGAACTACAATATTGCACATGCAAGTACTTACTGTATGTGAATAGCCAGCAGATCCGACCGATTTCTACTTATAAAGGGGCTTCTATATTTTCTTTGTATCCCTAACAAATCTTTCCTCTTGTAAGGTGTCACAGCTAGGACAGGAGATTTGAGATCTATTCGTTTAAAAGTGTCTAATACGGTTGCACAGACAAGACACTACACTCAGCAATCCAAGGGGAGGCGAAGCATAATCAAATTATATACATAATCAATTCATTATTCAATTTGTCTACACTGCATTGTAAGCAGTGTGGGCCACACCCAGCATTTAGAGTTAACCTTCTTTTGGTCAATCAGGAGGAAGAAGGGTTTGAACAAAGCAGGAAAGTGAGAGTGACCAATCCTCCCACTGTACAAATCAGTGCAATTACTCATTACCGTGAAGTTAACCATTTCACCACCTGAAGGTCCTGCAATGCACTGGGGTTTACAAAGATCCTTACTGTGCTTAAATGTCCAGAGGAAAAAAGGCAACTATTGCCCTCACCCCAACTTTCTATTCAGTGAAACAGCCGACTGGGATAAAACTACAAGCACAATGTCACATGGAAAATAGCATTAGGAGACGGCATTCAATACAAGCACAAGCCTCTAACAAAAATGGGGACTGCTCAACAAGTAAAGGGTTCCCGGGAAGGTGGCGACACTTATCCACCTGCCCAGAACCTCACCCCAAATGACATCAGTATGCAATTGGTATAGGACCATTTCACAGAGCAATGCACATTGTGTCCTATAGTCCAGGAGATGTGATAAGGGCCTGCATTCAGGATCTTCATCAATTACATTGTAATGTACCAGACATTAAAAAGGATATGTTTGGTAAAAACAAAAACCTCCACTGTACAGCAAATAGAAATACCATTTGGGGTGCAATTTGCATGTCTCAGAAGGTCGCTTAAGAGAATGGGGAAAGACAGGGTTGCAGCCCCTCTGATGCAAATGCACCACACATGGTATTTTTGTTTACTGTACACTAATGTACATAATTCTACTCACTATAATTAAGCCCTAATGTTGGTCCCATGCAGTTTCACAAACACCAGAACAATTGCAGCAAAACGGGGCAAAATCTGACAGAATTGGGGTTTTTGGAGGGTCAAGGAGAGTGGCATTAAACTGGAATTTACTTAACTGTTTCACAGCCCGAGGGCGACCCACAGATAATATACAAGAAGCAGATCTGTCCTGGGACCGCCCCACAGAAACAAAGACAGCTTGGACAAGAAAGCAATTCTGAAGATAAAATACAATGATCTTTTGTTAGATTAGAGACCTGTGGCGTCTGCTGCTGAGCATTTTAACCATTTCACTGCCAGAGCAAAAGGCCTTTGTCCCATTTTGCAAGAGGGAGACTGTGTGACCGCAACCACCACACACTTCCCCCAAGACATCACCCTGCGCTTTTCTTGGCACTTCCAACGCTCCCTCGTTTTATTATTCGTCTGATCACCGCCAATCTCCTCTCCCCATCACATCCCACATCCGGCCTCATTCTGCAACTGAGAGCATCCTCGCCCCGGTGACCTTTAACCCCCGCAGTGCTACAGGAGCCTACAAAGCATTACTCTGCAGTTCCAACAAGAGAACGGGCTCCTGGCCTCTGAAGTGGGAGCGCACCCAAGGACTAGCATTTGAATCACAAAACCCTGTACATAAGGCACTAAAGTCACTATACAGTACGTGTAGTTCTGCAACGCACAACACAGGGATCGGTCAGACTTTACTGGCACAAAAGTGTCATTTTAACATCGTCTCCTCACCGCCACCACACCTTGGGTACCACGTATCAGAAAGTAAACTTTACGATACGTCTGTGGGACAAAGCAAAGCGCACACTGGGTCCTTACAACAAATAAGATTGCTTTCATACCATCTATAATCAGCCTAATATTTTGTATTACAATAAGAAAAGCCATTAAATTGCAACAGTGGGAGCATTAGATTGCCAACTCGATGATGCAAAGAGACACAGTTGGCATATATGCATATATTACACATACATATTCAAACATTATTGGGGCTACCTGAAGAATTGGAACCAGAGCACCTACAAAATCATTGAGGCCTTTATCCAGCAGTTGATATAGATATATATATCAAATTGCAAGCCCTTGGGTGCAAGGGCACATACAGCTCATTTACATACAGACAGACAGACAGAGAGACAGACAGACAGAGAGACAGACAGACAGACAGACAGACAGACAGACAGACAGACAGACAGACAGACAGACAGACAGACAGACAGAGACACATCTGTGTGTGCACACACACACACACACACACACACACACTGCTCGGGCTCCTGCCACACGCGGGGTTCTCGCACTGAATGACGCAGTAAGTTGGGGGGCAGTGATGAGGGGACAGGGAGGGACACACGCCCGCAACCCGAGGCCGACTTACTCGTGGTATCCACGGGACTCAGACGCCGGGCGGGCTCCGGACACTATCCGCCGTGACACCGAACAGAAACACAAATTCCCCGGTTACCAGAGCACGCTCCCCTGATCACAGCGGCCTCCGCTCCAGTCTCTCAAACCCCCTCTTGCTCTCCGGAGACCGGCCTCGCCAACTGCTTCCTGACTGACTATGCCGCCGGCCAATCAGGAGCCGAGATGAGAGCTCGTGGGCCGGCCGGCGAACCAATGAGAATTGAGGTGGGGCGGGCGCAGCGGAGTGAAGGGCAGCAGCTGCGAGCCAATAGGGGGGGGGGCGCGCGCGAATGGAACGCCTCAACGGCAGTAGGCGGGGCCTCCAATGCACGAGGCTGACTGGACGGGGAGAGGGGGCCAATCAGGAGGCGAGATTAACGCGCCCTGCACCAATAAGAAGGAAAAGAGGGCGGGGCGGTCTAGATTCCCTCCCCGGCCGACGCGAGAGCGTTTCTGGAGTGGCGGTTGATGGCTGTTGAAAGTCCGGCGCGAGCCCTTATAAATAGTCATTGGGCGGGTGCAGCAGCTGACGGCACGCGGGACATAGTTTAAAACATGTTCGCTCAGGGCTCTCGGAATCACGTGACCTGCTTGTGATTAATGAACACAATGCTATGACGTGGGGTTTCTGTGAGCGGGAGGAACCCCTCCCCTGTCAGTGACTTGAGCTCATCGCTCCAGCAGACCCGACGGTGCCTCTCCTCACTTCTGGGCAGGGATTAAATAGGGCGCAACCTAGTCCGGAGAGTTTGGAAAGAGCGTTTTCACCAGCCAATGGGAGGCGAGCCGGGGACATGGTGCAGCCAATGAGGTTGTTTGATTAGGGCGGGGCAGGCCGGTGTCGGGACTTTCCCGCCCGCTTTTTTTTGCAGAGTTAGGTTGCAGGTGCATCATAGGGTGGAGCTGCTCTGGGATTCACGCTCTGTAATATACTGCAATAAAAGGGATTGTAATGCGCGAGACTTCCATTATTACATTGTGCTAACACAAAACATTGCCGTTCTAATCAGGCAAGCCATTTGTCACCCACATAAAAGGCATTTTTAATCAGTGTAGCATTAGATAATACTTACTGTGTTTTTGTTCATGGAACAAATCAGTTCTGTACTATGGGAAAATACTTGTAGCATTTTTTTTTTTAAATCAACTCTGAATTACATTTTTAATGTATTATAATGTTACACACATTTTTGTTTCCATAGTAACCATTTACAAAGTCACATCCCTTTTCTCTTCTGAAACAGGCTCTGGCACACCCTTTTTGATCCCTGCCCTCTCTTAGCAGTGCACCAATTGTATCTAGTGACTGCCTGGTCACATGGTCTTCCCCACAGAACTTTGCATCTTTGGTCCTCTTCTGCTGCACTGACAGCCATTTAGTGAACCCCGAGCCGTATTTTTGCCGATTAATCGGCAGCTTTGCTAATTACTTATTGTGTGCATTGATGCACATGTAGCCCTGGGTAGTTTTGGGGCTATTATTCTGTACTCCTGGCAGTGATACCTGGTAAGGGCAGGTGCAATCATGGGTTTTCCCCATACATGCAGTGCAATGAGTCGGTGAAGGTAATGTCATCAGGCCTTGTGCCCAATTAGAGACACGGGTGGTGCTTACTGGAGCTTCTTACTGCATGGCACTTCCTGATTTAGTCAGTCTGTCCCTACCGTGAGAGGGGCAAGGTTACCCGTACCAAGCTGTCAGGGCTCTGGCAGGCTTGAGTCCCTCCGGGGAGCGTGGGGTTAACCATACCTCCTATCCCACCAGGGGATAGGGGAAGAGCAAGAACCGCTCTTGGTGCCCTTGGCTGGGAGTGAGTTCAGGGACATCCTGAAGGTGAAGATCCTTCAACTGCTGTGATTGTGGCTGCTGAAGAAGGAACCCAAATAAAGCATCCTGACCTTTTATAAAATACCTCCTGCCTGAGACTGAAGTATATTGGGAGGAGGGGGAAGTGTTGTTTTGCAGAGACTTCACCCCATACAGATGGGGGCTGCACAAGATGGAGACGCTGCACCTGTGAGTAGAATTTGGGCAAGACCCCAGAAGCCTGTCCTGTTATTCCCCTTTACCACCATGCAGGAGACTCAGGGCCCCCTGTTACCAGCAGGTATGCACCACTGACAGATGTAACCAGAGTAGTATTTCCCCTAGGAGACCCTATGTGAGATTGGGTGGGGGAAACGGTTACACACATGTAACCCACCCCCCCTTCCCCCCACCTCTCTGTGAGAGTTAACTGCTACACGGTGTGGTGCGGTGCATACCTGCTGGCTCACAGTTGATCTGAGTCTCCTGCGGTGTTGTAGAGGAGAACAGGACAGGCTTCTGGGGTAGTAACTGATTCGTACTCATGGTGACAGCGCCTCCATCTCTTGCGGGCCCCAGGTATGTGGAGACAATCCTTGCAGGAGAACTCGTTTCCTCTCCCCCTGATAGATTGCAGTCTCAGGCAGGAAGGCATATTGTAACAGCATCACACTTTATTGGTACACACTGCAGATGGTCAGCACACACAGCTCACACAGTGGTAACAGCAGATAACAACAATAACATGGATTACTCCCAACATGAAGAATCCCTTTTTAATGGTAATGCCTGGGGTCAGGTTTCTTTACTATCCTCCCCTCATGGTCTGCCACTTGGACAAAGTAGACCCTGACTGGACCGTTCTCAGGTCGGTATTCTACCCGATCCATAAAGATCCCACAGCCTACACTCCAGATCCTCATGAGATAGCTCTCTAACCCTCTTCCTGAGTGCTTCTGCTACTTCTGTGGTAAAAGTTCCCTCCTCCCACAAGTGGTCAACCGTTTCCCTATCAATCAACACAAATCTAGTGCTTTTCATGGGCACAGAGTACCCTTGGAATAGGGGATCCCACCATTTGCGTGTTGTGCATTGGGACACTATGGAGGAAGCGGATTCATCCTCTGTATCTACCCTAGAGGGCACACCAGAAGTCCCAGAGGGACAGGAAGGAGAGCTGCTAGACTTGCCCTTAAACATTTCCCGATATGAAGTGGGGTTCTTTACCGGAATTCTACTGGAGGCAAGAATTTCCCGACCCCTCATCTGATTCCAACCAGTCCCGGTAGTCACTAGATGGTTTGAGGATCTTCTTACCCACTGACCCATGGTGACTATGTTGGGACCCCGAAATAGATGGGACAGTGGCAATGGGACCAGGGGCTGGGACCTTGGAAGCAACAGTGTCCGGGTCATAGTCTTTGAGCCTTGCTAGGCCACGACCAGTTGAGGCCTTCTTGAGCACTGGGTTCACAAGCTTCCCCTTTCCTTGGCCAGTAACCTTGTGCAGATAATACGCTATGTCTTCCCTGGAGAGGGCAGTACTCACCAGAGCGGTCACAGCACAGTCCTGGTCCACTCCGGCGGTCGCCTCGGAAGAGACATCATCTGGCGAGACATCGCAGGGTCTTGGTACAGGTCCAAGTCCCGTGCCGGAAGTACGTCATCCGCAGGGCGTGGTACCGGAAGAAAGGCATGGTCCTCCGCACAGAAGTAGGTGCCTGGCAAGGCCTCATCTCCAGATTCCATCGTCGCCGCCTGCAGAAAGGAAGGGGGTGGTTCCTCACCACTCCGCTGGCTCACGATGGTCTTCCGGTCGTCCGGAACAGTCGCAGGCACTGGCTCCTCGATGGCACTGGGAGCCTCAACGGCTGTGGGGCTTCTCCGCAGTTCAGGCCACACCAGCACTTGCTGTCTCGCGACCTCTGGACTCGGCCTCTCTACTTCGCAGGTAGGTGGCTCTCTTTCCACAGCAGCACGTTGGTGGTCCGCCGGTTGGCGCATCACCACTGATGAGAGGCTGTCGTCGTCATCGGATGATGGTAGTGACGCTCCTTCAGGGATAGATTCTGCAGCACTTCAACTGCACTGGGGGCAATGGGTCTGAAGCCTTCCAGCTCCAATGCTGCCAGGGGACTTGCTTGGGTCTCTCCTAGGCTTGTCACCTCGTCCGGTGGTCTTTGGGTTCCAGCCTCAGGAACCGAGGCGCAAGGACCCCTTGGAATGTCTATTATGGCACATGGGCCCTTGGTGGTCGTACCGTCGAGGCCATCCACCTCGGTCAGGGTAGCTCTGGAGCCTTTCGGCTGGGCACCGATAGTGACAAGCGGTATACCGGCCACAGGTAGTAGGTTCCACACTGCATACAGCGAGCCGTAGTACTTGGTTCACCTCCGGGTGTCCTGCATTATGAGCACAGGTTCCGCAGAAATTCTTGGCTGGCTATCTCCACTACCAGGAAGCCTCCTGGAAGTTGATACGGAGTCAAACGACCTTCAGCCATACTGCCCTGGTTATGGTATGCCGGGGTCCCCTGGACACTACACATAGCCTCCCTCCTTCCTTGGTACTCTCTCTGGAAGCATACCTAAGGCCCGGGCCATAGAGGTGTGGGGAGAGCGGAGGCGCGCTAACGCTGAGGCTCGCCTGCTTCAGTCAGCGCAATTGCACGGACTTGCAGGCGAGCCAGCGTGTGCGAAGGGAGCCGGGGGGATGTGGTTGGAGGCGGGGCAGTGACGTTGCTGGGCAATCCGACAGCGTGCTGAAAAACAGCTTGGCGCTCGGCTGAAACCTCCAACGCCTCAGCACGCCTGCGGACGCTCGCGTGAGCCCCCTCTCAAGGCATCCTCATTGAGGATGCAGGGGCTCAGCGCGGAGCATCCGCACGCCTCAGCACGGCTGGTCCATCTATGGACGCAGCCTTATGTGTTCTTGTTTTGCTTCGCTGAAAGCCTGTCCTGATGATCTCAGCAGCGCCTCCAAATGTAACACGTGTTCTCCACCCCCTCTGAGAGATTTCACTGCTACACGGTGTGGTGCATAGCTGCTGGCTCACAGTTGTTCTGAGTCTCCTGCGGTGTTGTGGAGGAGAACAGGACAGGCTTCTGGGGCAGTAACTAATTCTTTCTCACGGTGACAGCGCCCCCATCTCTTGCAGGCTCCAGGGGTGTGGAGACAATCCCTGCAGGAGAACTTACTTCCCATCCTCCTGATAGATTGTAGCCTCAGACAGGAAAATATATTTGAGCAGGAACACACTTTATTTGTACACACTGCAGATGGTCAGCATACACAGCTCACACAGTGGTTACAGCAGTTATTGGTGCTTCACCCTCAGGATGTACCCTGGACCTCCAGGCCAAGGGGCCCTGAAGCAGTCCTTGCTCTTCCCTTACTCCCTGGTGGAGAAAGGGGTATAGTCTCCCTTCCACTTCCCTAAGGGAGGGAATACAGATTGTCAGAGCCCTGCACAACTGTTGTGGGTAGACCAGCCTCTCTCAAGCAGGTAGAGGTACTAACTACATTTAGCAGTGCGGCTCCTTAAGTACAGGGGAAGAAGGTACCATGCCTGAAGCCCCTGATTGGCTACATACACAAGCATAGTCCCACCTTCTCTGTGACTCACTGGAGCTGCAACGGATGGGGAAAACCCATGATTGATCCTGGCAGGCCTGCTCTTACCAGGGCTTACTGCCAGGAGAAGGGCAGACTGGTAGCCAGAAACCAGCCCTGGCTACACACACATTAAAGGCGGCGGATGCGGCAGAGGGGGGGGGGAACGGGACGGCAGCTCGTACGGCTGCTTTGACACACTTGCCCAGCAGTGTCAGATCTTGGCAACACTTTCCTGTTTGTGATCATTTGTTGCCAATATTCCCAGCAGTTTGAGCTGCAAACTGTCACAATAGATAATGTTACCTTAGTAAAGTAAGAATACATTGTAGCTGCTGCGTTACACTGACTGAAGGACTGATTGAAACTGAAAGGCAGCCATTTAGTAAACCCTGGGCAGCAGAATCTTTGCAGATCGATTACGGGAGAACTAATCGATCGGCAGCTTAGATAATTCGTTTTCAATAAAGGTAATCAAAGGCTGCAAATATTAAAACAAAAAGATATATTTTTCCCGTTCCGTTTGGATTGCCTCTTTGAAATGTAACGTTAATCCTTTTATGCAACGTGTTTAATGGGAACGAAATAGTCTTTATACACATTAGTATTTAACAAGCTCATCTATATTCATCACGCCTGTTCTACATATTTTGAAGGGTCAGTCCCTTATAACAGGGGTGCTAAACTCTAGTCCTCTCCACCCCCCTCCCCCTCCCCAGCAGGTCAGGTTTTCAGGATTTCCCTGCTTCAGCAGAGGTGGCTCAATCAGTCCCTGCTTCAGCACAGGTCTTCGACTAAGCCTCTGATTGAGCCACCTGGGCTGAAGCTGGCGGCACTCTTTCCCGGCATCAGCGTGACCAGGTGGACTACTGGCAACTCGCGACGGGGGGGGGGGGGCGCGGCCATGACGTCACGCGGCTGGTTCGCCCTCATTGGCTGAACCGCCGCCGTGACGTGGCCAATGCTCGGGCCGCCGCGCCAAAAGACAAAAACCGTGTCTTTTGGCCAAGGCGATCGCGGCTTGTGCGCGCGCACACACCCCGACTGGCTGTTCCGTGTGTACGGCACGCACGCCATCGCGCGCGCAGCCATGGCCACGGGGGACTCAGCCTTATAGCATCAGGATGAGCTAAAGGCTGTGGAATGTGTAATATGTTAATTGTAGGTTGTTAGCAGCTGGTAAGTGATCAGACGTATATGTGCGCTGTGCGCTGCCTCTGTATGCAAAGTCATTGTGATGTAAGTAATCAGACGTATATGTGCGCTGTGCGCTGCCTTTGTATGCAAAGTCATTGTGATGTAAGTAATCAGACGTATATGTGCGCTGTGCGCTGCCTCTGTATGCAAAGTCATTGTGATGGAATGATGGGCAAAGATAAAACTACAGGATAATATAACAGTAGGAAGGATCCGAAGATTCCAGCGGTGCACAGCTTGTAGAGATGAGAGACCAGCAAGGTGTGGATTAAAAATGAAATTTTATTGAAAAAACATATGGTATGGGGGACACACTCTGACGCGTTTCGGACCTGCGTGGTCCTTAATCATAGAGCTCTATGATTAAGGACCACGCAGGTCCGAAACGCGTCAGAGTGTGTCCCCCATACCATATGTTTTTTCAATAAAATTTCATTTTTAATCCACACCTTGCTGGTCTCTCATCTCTACAAGCTGTGCACCGCTGGACTCTTCGGATCCTTCCTACTGTTATATTGCACACCGAGCGTGGATGCACGCACAGGAGAACAGCCATATGTGAGTATTGTATGTCTCCCTTCATTGAGACTGGATGACCGATAAGAGTGCGGCAACACAAGGGTCATGTAGGGCACAATCCTACAAAGTAACGGTACGTTAACCCTCATTCATGTTATTTGTCATATATGATAGATTCATGTACTAAGCACTGGGTCCAATACCTAGTTATGGTTATAGGCTGACTCCACAACCTAATAAGGATTTTTATTATCTACTGAAGTTCTGAACGAGATTGAGCACTGTTTTTGGGACTCTTGCCCCATAACCACATACTACAGGATAATAGAGACAGCAATATCATGCCCCCCTGCTGCACCTATTTAACATGTCCCCTACATGTGTATGTCCTGTAAGCCCAGTGTACCGTAAGTATGGCCCCTACATGTGTATGTCCTGTAAGCCCAGTGTACTGTACGTGCATGTCCCCTACATGTGTGTGTCCTGTAAGCCCAGCGTACCGTACATGCATGTCCCCTACATGTGTGTGTCCTGTAAGCCCAGCGTACTGTACGTGCATGTCCCCTACATGTGTGTCCTGTAAGCCCAGCGTACTGTACGTGCATGTCCCCTACATGTGTGTGTCATGTAAGCCCAGCGTACCGTATGTGCATGTCCCCTATATGTGTGTCCTGTAAGCCCAGTGTACTGTACGTGCATGTCCCCTATATGTGTGTCCTGTAAGCCCAGCGTACTGTACGTGCATGTCCCCTACATGTGTGCGTCCTGTAAGCCCAGCGTACTGTACGTGCATGTCCCCTACATTTGTGTGTCTTGCTAACCCAGCGTACCGTATGTGCATGTCCCCTACATGTGTATGTCCTGTAAGCCCAGCGTACTGTACGTGCATGTCCCCTACATGTGTGTATCCTGTAAGCCCAGGGTATTGTACGTGCATGTCCCCTACATGTGTGTGTCCTGTAAGCCCAGGGTATTGTACGTGTATGTCCCCTACATGTGTGTGTCCTGCTAACCCAGCGTACCGTACGTGCATGTCCCCTATATATGTGTGTCATGTAAGCCCAGCGTACTGTACGTGCATATCCTCTACAAAGTGTGTTGGGGTAAGCTACAGGTTATAGGACCCCCAAAGGGGTCGTTTGGAAGCGCCTCTGTCCGGCACGAGTAGGTGAACCATAGTAAAACCTATTTTATACCCACAACATGTTGGAGGTGGAATGGGATATTCGGTTGCCGTGACCCAGTGACCGCCGGCGTTCGGCTGCAGGCAGACCCTCCGCTGCAGCCAATCTGCCTCTGGAACCCCCGTCACCAGTCACTCTGTGTGTGTATTTGGGGGGGGGGTGTATTTGGGGGGGGGCGGGTGGTAGTGTATGTGTATTTGAAGGGGAGGTAGTGTGTATGTGTATTGGGGGGTTAGTGTGTGTGTGTATTTGGGTGGGGTAGTGTATGTGTATTGGGGGGAAGTGTGTGTGTGTATTGGGGGGTAGTTTGTGTGTGCGTATTTGGGGAGTAGTGTTTGTGTATGGGGGGGTAGTGTGTGTGTATTGGGGGGTAGTTTGTGTGTGTGTATTTGGGGAGCAGTGTATGTGTATGTATTTGGGGAGTAGTGTATGTGTATGGGGGGGTAGTGTGTGTATTTGGGGGTAGTGTGTGTGTATTGAGGGGGTAGTGTGTGTGTATTGGGGGGGTACTGTGTGCGTATTTGGGGGTGTAGTGTATGTGTATTGGGGTCTAGTGTATGTGTGTGTGTTTGGAGGTTAGTTTATCTGTATTTGGGGGGTAGTGTGTGTGTGTGTGGGGGGGGGGTAGTGTGTGTGTGTGTGTATTTGGGGGGTAGTATATGTGTATTTGGGGGGTAGTGTGTGTGTATTTGTGTGGGATAATGTATGTGTATTTGGGGGGGTAGTGTGTGCGTGTATTTGGGGTTAGTGTATGTGTATTTGGGGGGTAGTGTATGAGTATTTGGGGGGTAGTGTATGTGTATTTGGGGGGTAGTGTATGTGTATTGGGGGGTAGTGTATGTGTATTTGGGGGATAGTGTATGTGTATTTGGGGGGGTAGTGTATGTGTATTTGGGGGGGTAGTGTATGTGTATTTGGGGGGGTAGTGTATGTGTATTTGGGGGGTAGTGTATGTGTATTGGGGGGTAGTGTATGTGTATTTGGGGGGGTAGTGTATATATATTTGGGGGATAATGTATGTGTATTTGGGGGGGTAGTGTATGTGTATTTGGGGGGGTAGTGTATGTATTTGAAAATAACACTGTTTTGCACAGAAAAACAATGAAAAAAACAAAATAAAGGAACTTCTTCTTGTGAGATGCATTTTATTCCCTCACATATTTTTTCCTTTCCCTAATTCTTATTAAAGTAAATTTGTCATATGTTAATGCTTATACAATACCTATTTGCGCGCGTGAGTGTGTGTGTGATCATGCATGTGCTGTATGTTAATGCTTATACAATACCTATTAGTGTGTGTACAGTATATATATGTGTGTGTGTGTGTGTGTGTGTAATATTCATGCATGTGCTGTATGTTAATGCTTATACAGTATATACCTATTAGTGTGTATGGTACAGTATATGTATGTGTTAGTGGGGGTGTAATATTCATGCATGTGCTGTATGTTAATGCTTATACAGTATATACCTATTAGTGTGTATGGTACAGTATATGTGTTAGTGGGGGTGTAATATTCATGCATGTGCTGTATGTTAATGCTTATACAGTATATACCTATTAGTGTATGTATGTGTGTGTGTGTGTGTGTGTAATATTCATGCATGTGCTGTATGTTAATGCTTATACAGTATATACCTATTAGTGTGTATAGTACAGTATATGTGTTAGTGGGGGTGTAATATTCATGCATGTGCTGTATGTTAATGCTTATACAGTATATACCTATTAGTGTGTATGGTACAGTATATGTGTTAGTGGGGGTGTAATATTCATGCATGTGCTGTATGTTAATGCTTATACAGTATACACTTATTAGTGTGTATGGTACAGTATATGTGTTAGTGGGGGTGTAATATTCATACATGTGCTGTATGTTAATGCTTATACAGTATATACCTATTAGTGTGTATAGTACAGTATATGTGTTAGTGGGGGTGTAATATTCATGCATGTGCTGTATGTTAATGCTTATACAGTATATACCTATTAGTATATGTATGTGTGTGTGTGTGTGTAATATTCATGCATGTGCTGTATGTTAATGCTTATACAGTATATACCTATTAGTGTATGTATGTGTGTGTGTGTGTGTGTGTGTGTAATATTCATGCATGTGCTGTATGTTAATGCTTATACAGTATATACCTATTAGTGTGTATGGTACAGTATATGTGTTAGTGGGGGTGTAATATTCATGCATGTGCTGTATGTTAATGCTTATACAGTATCTACCTATTTGTGTTTATAGTACAGTATATGTGTTAGTGGGGGTGTAATATTCATGCATGTGCTGTATGTTAATGCTTATACAGTATATACCTATTAGTGTGTGTACAGTATATGTATGTATGTGTGTGTGTGTGTAATATTCATGCATGAGTTGTATGTTAATGCTTATACAGTATATACCTATTAGTGTGTATGGTACAGTATATGTGTTAGTGGGGGTGTAATATTCATACATGTGCTGTATGTTAATGCTTATACAGTATATACCTATTAGTGTGTATAGTACAGTATATGTGTTAGTGGGGGTGTAATATTCATGCATGTGCTGTATGTTAATGCTTATACAGTATATACCTATTAGTGTATGTATGTGTGTGTGTGTGTGTGTGTAATATTCATGCATGTGTTGTATGTTAATGCTTATACAGTATATACCTATTAGTGTGTGTACAGTATATGTATGTGTGTGTGTGTAATATTCATGCATGTGCTGTATGGTAATGCTTATACAGTATACACTTATTAGTGTGTATGGTACAGTATATGTGTTAGTGGGGGTGTAATATTCATGCATGTGCTGTATGTTAATGCTTATACAGTATATACCTATTAGTGTGTGTACAGTATATGTATGTATGTGTGTGTGTGTGTGTGTGTGTGTGTGTGTGTAATATTCATGCATGAGTTGTATGTTAATGCTTATACAGTATATACCTATTAGTGTGTATAGTACAGTATATGTGTTAGTGGGGGTGTAATATTCATGCATGTGCTGTATGTTAATGCTTATACAGTATATACCTATTAGTGTGTGTACAGTATGTGTGTGTGTGTGTGTGTGTGTGTGTGTGTGTGTGTGTGTGTGTGTGTGTGTGTGTGTGTGTGTGTGTGTGTGTGTGTGTGTGTGTGTGTGTGTGTGTGTAATATTCATGCATGAGTTGTATGTTAATGCTTATACAGTATATACCTATTAGTGTGTATGGTACAGTATATGTGTTAGTGGGGGTGTAATATTCATACATGTGCTGTATGTTAATGCTTATACAGTATATACCTATTAGTGTGTATAGTACAGTATATGTGTTAGTGGGGGTGTAATATTCATGCATGTGCTGTATGTTAATGCTTATACAGTATATACCTATTAGTGTATGTATGTGTGTGTGTGTGTGTGTGTAATATTCATGCATGTGCTGTATGTTAATGCTTATACAGTATATACCTATTAGTGTGTATAGTACAGTATATGTGTTAGTGGGGGTGTAATATTCATGCATGTGCTGTATGTTAATGCTTATACAGTATCTACCTATTTGTGTTTATAGTACAGTATATGTGTTAGTGGGGGTGTAATATTCATGCATGTGCTGTATGTTAATGCTTATACAGTATATACCTATTAGTGTGTGTACAGTATATGTATGTATGTGTGTGTGTGTGTAATATTCATGCATGAGTTGTATGTTAATGCTTATACAGTATATACCTATTAGTGTGTATGGTACAGTATATGTGTTAGTGGGGGTGTAATATTCATACATGTGCTGTATGTTAATGCTTATACAGTATATACCTATTAGTGTGTATAGTACAGTATATGTGTTAGTGGGGGTGTAATATTCATGCATGTGCTGTATGTTAATGCTTATACAGTATATACCTATTAGTGTATGTATGTGTGTGTGTGTGTGTGTAATATTCATGCATGTGTTGTATGTTAATGCTTATACAGTATATACCTATTAGTGTGTGTACAGTATATGTATGTGTGTGTGTGTAATATTCATGCATGTGCTGTATGTTAATGCTTATACAGTATACACTTATTAGTGTGTATGGTACAGTATATGTGTTAGTGGGGGTGTAATATTCATGCATGTGCTGTATGTTAATGCTTATACAGTATATACCTATTAGTGTGTGTACAGTATATGTATGTGTGTGTGTGTGTGTGTGTGTGTAATATTCATGCATGAGTTGTATGTTAATGCTTATACAGTATATACCTATTAGTGTGTATGATACAGTATATGTGTTAGTGGGGGTGTAATATTCATGCATGAGTTGTATGTTAATGCTTATACAGTATATACCTATTAGTGTGTATAGTACAGTATATGTGTTAGTGGGGGTGTAATATTCATGCATGTGCTGTATGTTAATGCTTATACAGTATATACCTATTAGTGTGTGTACAGTATATGTGTGTGTGTGTGTGTGTGTGTGTGTGTGTGTGTGTGTGTGTGTGTGTGTGTGTGTGTGTGTGTGTGTGTGTGTGTGTGTGTGTGTGTGTAATATTCATGCATGAGTTGTATGTTAATGCTTATACAGTATATACCTATTAGTGTGTATGGTACAGTATATGTGTTAGTGGGGGTGTAATATTCATACATGTGCTGTATGTTAATGCTTATACAGTATATACCTATTAGTGTGTATAGTACAGTATATGTGTTAGTGGGGGTGTAATATTCATGCATGTGCTGTATGTTAATGCTTATACAGTATATACCTATTAGTGTATGTATGTGTGTGTGTGTGTGTGTAATATTCATGCATGTGTTGTATGTTAATGCTTATACAGTATATACCTATTAGTGTGTGTACAGTATATGTATGTGTGTGTGTGTGTAATATTCATGCATGTGCTGTATGTTAATGCTTATACAGTATACACTTATTAGTGTGTATGGTACAGTATATGTGTTAGTGGGGGTGTAATATTCATGCATGTGCTGTATGTTAATGCTTATACAGTATATACCTATTAGTGTGTGTACAGTATATGTATGTATGTGTGTGTGTGTGTGTGTGTGTAATATTCATGCATGAGTTGTATGTTAATGCTTATACAGTATATACCTATTAGTGTGTATGGTACAGTATATGTGTTAGTGGGGGTGTAATATTCATGCATGAGTTGTCTGTTAATGCTTATACAGTATATACCTATTAGTGTGTATAGTACAGTATATGTGTTAGTGGGGGTGTAATATTCATGCATGTGCTGTATGTTAATGCTTATACAGTATATACCTATTAGTGTGTGTACAGTATATGTGTGTGTGTGTGTGTGTGTGTGTGTGTGTGTAATATTCATGCATGAGTTGTATGTTAATGCTTATACAGTACATACCTATTAGTGTGTATAGTACAGTATATGTGTTAGTGGGGGTGTAATATTCATGCATGTGCTGTATGTTAATGCTTATACAGTATATACCTATTAGTGTGTATGGTACAGTATATGTGTTAGTGGGGGTGTAGTATTCATGCATGTGCTGTATGTTAATGCTTATACAGTATATACCTATTAGTGTGTATGGTACAGTATATGTGTTAGTGGGGGTGTAATATTCATGCATGTGTTGAGGCTCTCGGAATAATTTGGACAAATAATTTTTTATAAAATGCTCTTCTTCCTTGAGAGGTTGCAGACTGCTGCGCTAGGCACACTAAGCATAAGCCTAGGGCCCCCCAACGTTACGGGGCCACCGCAGGTTGCAGTGGGCCTGTGCTGTGGCTCCCCATGCAGCAGCCCGGCGGTCACTGTCTGCCACGCTCTCCATCCTGTTGGCGCTGGGAGCTGCAGAGTCCCCGGACCTCACCCAAGGTAAGGTGTGAGAGAGGGGTGTCTCTTGCGTCATCCTGCAGTGCCGCGTTGTCATGGCGACCTGACGTCACATGCCTACGTGTTGCCGTGACAACGCAACGTCATGACGCTGCAGGAGGAGGACCGACCTCGAGCAAAATCCCCCAAAGTCTTGGTGCCCAGAGGGTCTTACTCCGCCACTGTGCAGGGATTGAGCTCTCGGGTTGTTGTAATGATATTAGCCGTTATAGCACCCGCCGGCTAATTTAAAACAATAGCTGCTCTTCCCACCGGCGCTTTGTGTGTGTAATAGTCTGCAAGGCCACTTGCTTCACCGTCTCCCACCACTTTCTCTTTCAGACATAACGCACCGATTGCCGAGCCTTGTGCAAGTGACTCGGAGCCTTGGGCTATCGGACTCTCTCATTGCAATGACTGTGTATCCCATTACACTACAGAAGCTTGGCAGCTCTCGGAGGTTCTGCTTCTGAAACATCAGGTGCTTATGAAGCCGTCAAACATGTTTATCTACCAGTCATAACAACCCAACCATTGCACTCACAAACAGGCTCTGTATTGTGTCATCTGGAAGAGCAACCAGACCGACTCTTCCAATATACCGGGGGTTATTTACTTTAAACTGCGGTAGTGCTGGTCCGAGGGTGTTTTTATACCGAGGAACTTATGCGTTTGTGTTACCTTGAGAACCTGTGGGCTTCACCTGTGGGCCAAACGCTGTCTTGAGTGCCCTTCAATAATAATAATAACTTTATCTATATAGCGCTTTTTTCCCAAAGGGACTCAAAGGTTATAAATAAGAGACCAAACACAAGGAAAGATAAAATACGGGATGGGACAGCCCTCCCCCCCCCCGGCCCAAGTTCCATAATCACAGTTTAAATGTTACGGCGGTTAAATTAACTGCAACATTTAAACTGTGATTCCCGGAGTTGGGGGCGGGGGGAGAGCGCGCGGGGCCTCTATAATTGTATCCCTCTCCAGGTGCCACGAGTCGTCACATGACTACGCATCGCCTGGACGATGCAACATCACATGACGTTGTCCCGTGACGTCAGGGTGGGCAAGAGGCCCCCCCGTGCATCACATGATGTCATCGTGTGATGGGAGCCGCAGCTCTGGAGGGTGTAACTAGCCCTGTGCTCGCACCGGCCCTCACCCTATTCCCAGCCGGCAGTTATAAGAAGATCATATGCTTTTTATATTGGAGCCCAGAAGACGGGGTTTTTTTTTTTAATTTGACATCAGAATATGCTGAATAAATTAGTAAAGAAACCCTGTTTTGACTGCTCATAGACGTAAGCTCTTACAGTACAATATTTCCAGGGGTGAGCCTTCTACTGCGTCTTATTTATATCCTCTCCAGTTATTATCAAACTCTAGGTACTTGTTGGGGGAAGGAAACCCATATTTTCCATGGTTTTAGAGAATCCAATATGTATTGGACACCACTATCAGTTTAGGACATTCTCCATCACCCATGAGTGTTAGTGACAACAATACCTTTGGGTTTTCTTATATTAGGTACATACATAAAAGAAGCTCAATCCAAGTGCTTCGCCCAGAAAAGGGCAGTCCCATAAAAGGTTTCAGAAAACCACATAACGAAGCAAAGCAAATGTAACCCCCACACCCCCTCTAAAGGGTTACTAGTATGGTTAGCCTGTAAC